>NC_085140.1:435286588-435339859 GCF_024139115.2 Armigeres subalbatus | reverse complement strand
GTAATCCCCGGGTTATGACGTCACCTTGCTACCTTTGTTGTAGACTGAGAGGTTCTTTTTCAGCATGATGGAAACAAGCCGATTGATTGAGAAGGACGAATTCCACCGGGATCTGGGATCGAATATGGATTTCGGTCTTGATGCGGCATTGGAAATCGTCGTGTCAGAAACGTTCGAACTGCTAATATCAAACTGCTTTGGATTGTGACTGAAACATCCTCTGCCGAAGTAAGATGAGACGCTGACAAACTTGGTAAATACCGTGTTGTGCCGAGGCCGATACTCCGTCACTAATCCATGAACGATGGCAATCCTTTCTTCTTGCACTGCTCATTGCATTACGTTATTCTAAAAGGTTTTGGATGTGATTGGAGCCAAATCAAATTCCTTGCTTGCATCGTGATGAGTGTTACTTAAACGCTTGGAGTTGAGCCTGACATACTGTTTGATCGAGGTGTACGATATTTAACAGATCTTCTTAGGACGACCTTCTTCATTCTCTTCAGTACATACAATCCATTTGTCATCCAGAGAACACGGGAGCTATCGCGGAAAATCTGCTTCGAGGCATGCGTATTTACAACATAATCCAAGACGTGCGAATAAGTTTGTAGGCAGATTGACATCGTCTGGATCCTGAATATGATCCCATGTCAAATTAGACAACGAGCGTTGTTATCATCAGAGTTGTTGATTTGGAATCTGCAGAATTACCAGCTATCAAAAGAAAGTGGCTCGACTGCTCTGAGACAGGGAATCACAATGAATCGGCGTTCAAGCAACACTCGCAATGGTTCAAGTCCACCAAAATTACAATTTCGTCCGAAATCACGTTGTTCGTCTCTCTAACTGACCTTTAATGTGCATCAAAGTGTTGATGGTCCAGCGATCTGGATGATGTGTAGACAGCACAGGTAACAGATGACGGTCTATGAACGCGAAGGATCCTTAAACCAATTCGACGGAATTCTAGATCCATTTTCGATGGCTTTCGGCTTTAATCTCGTTCTTCTTCTCTTCTTATTGGCTTACCCACCCACACTGGGACAGAGCCGCCTCGCACTTAGTGTTCATTAAGCACTTCCACGTTATTAACTGCGAGGTTTCTAACCAGATTACCATTTTGCATTCGTATATCATGGGCTAACACGATGATACTTTTTATGTCCAGGAAGTCGAGACAATTTCAATCAAAATTGCCTACACCGGCACCGGAAATCAGACCCAGCCACCCTCAGCATGCTCTTGCTTTGTAGCCGCGCGTCTTACCGCACGCTAGGAGACCCCGGCTTTAATCTCATTCTAACAGCGATAGGCACTCCCCTTCTTGTTCGCTGCACCTCGTCTTCTTTTGCCCGTCCGATCGTTGTCAGCCATTGTCACCGGATTACTGTCCGACATTCCACCTGGTTGCTGTCCGACATACGCCACACACCGCATTTGTCCGATTATTGTTGTGCGAACGATGGATGGTGCTCCCAACAACGGCGGTGAACCAAGCTACGCGAATACGCCACCTCGATTTCATCATCATCACCGATACAAACTCGTGGCTCCGTTGTCTTCTCTTGAACCACTTCCATCCTGTATGTACTTCGTTTTCGACGTGTTGATGACAGTTCGATGTTTGACTGATGTAAGCTTACTCCATCTTCTCAAAGTTACGTGCCATAATATCAATACTCGGCGAAACCAAATAGCTGAATGGAACCATCGTCGCCTTGACCAACCGTATCAGTTTATCCGGCAATCCATGTTCATGCATCAGCAGCCATCGCTGGTCTCGATCGATTGGTTAAATGCGGCATAAAGAGTCGATAGATGGATGATGTTTGTGGCGATGTTGCATTCGCTAAGCTATAAAGGACCTCCGTCAGCCTCCGCAACTTACTTTTCGACGGATGTTAATATCAGCAAGTAAGCATACTAACCAATACTAAATCGTCTTTTGCCAAGTGAAATAAAGTTTTAATTTTATCTAAAACTTAATTTAGATCAAAAATCTCAAACTCCTGAAAAAATTAAATTATTGAATCAAAAATAAATAAATAACAATTTCCATGATCACGAAACTCGTTATAATCTGCATCAATCAAGATATTCAAGTGAGGATTTTGTTTCAAATATGTACTAACGTACTTTTACAAATTTTACGGTTCAACTTCCAAAATATATGTCCATATAAGTGTGTTCTAAAAGTTCTCTAAAACGTATTATACTCACAACTTGTTCTTTGTATCCGTTACATTTGTTTTGATGTCTTCAAGTACACTCTCGTTCTAACATATTGTGGAGGAGCATCACAAGAATTCAAGCAAAATAAAATTAATCGGGGAGTATTCAAATCGAGTTCGAATTGAAGAGTTCAAAAAAGCTAATTTCAAATGGAAGTTCTAAAACCGAATAAGTTTTGTGAAACATTATTCAATCTATACTAAACAATGGGTCCAGCAGTACTGAAAAGAATGCATTAGATTTGATTCCTTTTTGTCTAGTGAAGAATGCGTTTCAATGCATTTTTTTAAGATAAGAGATCAATGTATTGCGAGAGCATTAACAGCCTTTATTCGATTTCTAGAAAATTGTGTGATTCAAAAGTTAAAACCGAAATTCAGTCAAATTACTACTAAGGGGTTCCTGTAGACTTTTTTGTGCTTAGTTTCTATACGAGATCTGGAGTCTCAGCGTCAGGATGTGCGCATTAGAGATATTTTGTACTCGACAGAAATTTCGCCAAATTCTGGATATCTTCACTTTCCGGATGAATCTAACTTACTTCCTGCGCGTGGGATCATATACATAATTCTAACAACACAAGCCCTAATTTTCATCTTTGTTCAGTCACAATTCGTACTTATCCTTGATTCTCGCGTTTTATGCACACAGCTTTAGCATGTTTTTTTTTAATTTTTGTGATTAATGTTTTTATACAATATTACAAATTTACCTCATGATTGCATAATCTTAACAGACATATGAACTTAATTGTAAGGTTATTCTGCATCCTCATCCAGTTTTGCTATATTGTCAATTTTTAAAATCAACTATAGTTTTACCAAAAGATCTTTGTTTCCTTATTCATCGTTCTTTGTTTCCTTCTCTCTCTCTCTTTTGCTTCCGTCTAAACCTTCATCTTCATCTTTCGTCGGTCACATTTTGCTAATTGTTTTACCTATCCACTAAACATTAAATTAATTTATCTCCAGTTTAGTATAAATTGATTTACTCTCAGAGCTACTACCGCATACAGAACCTATCAATTAATGAGTGTTTTTTTCGTGCTTTTCGCCTCTCCCTCAGAAGATCGTTACCTAGTTTATTTAATTTTTACATGCACTGCGGAGCTTGATGGCCTTCCGTTCGTGTCCTGAACCCGGTGTGGTCGACCGAAAACCGTGTGTCTCCGGACAGCCGGATTTAACTACCACCACCCGCATCGTGCCCGAAACCAATATACCGTCCCCAAAGGTGCGCGCGTGTGAGAAGTCATAAACACTCAACGCATCTGGCTTTGATTCTCTGCTTTATCGTTCCTGGATGAGAGGGCTTGGAGTTTGCTTAATGTTTATTTTTGGCAGGTTGGAACAAGAGAAACGGGAACTATTTGGTTGTGGGTTTTCGACAGGATTCCTTGGTGATTGGTTAATCGAACGACTGCTTTAGATGTTTTATTTGAAGAACCAAAAAGAATCAAGACAAAAGGTTAAAGATTGTTTTACAAATTGAATTTTGTAATCAACTGGTGGTGGTTAAACAATGATGTAGCTAAAAAAGAAGCAAGTTGTGCACAAAAGAACTGGTAAGTAGAATGAATTAAAAAGTATTCACAAAATACTAAAACAATTGTTAACGTAATGAAGTTGATGCAAAAATACTTTGAAAAACTTATAATGGCATGCTAAAGTTCAAATAAAGTTTATACAAACTCACAGCTACTATAATCTTGTTTGGTATTAAAGGTTCGATTTGTAGAACAACTAATTTTGTTACGCTCTACGCCTCTGTATTTTCGTCTCGGTCACACATCTGTGCTTTGAAGGATGATTCAGAAAAATAGAAAAATTGATAAAATCATGTATTATTTGCCTTATATTCCTGACAAATCCGGAATGATTTCCGTTTTAAACAAACATTTGCGAAACTAACTTCCGGATCGGATTGAAGAAGGTTTAGTTGTCGGATACAGACCGTGATCTTTTGAAAAAACGCTCATCTACTCTTTTGCTTTATTCCCGCAAATTTGTTCTCTTGAATAATGGTCTTCTACTATTTTGCCTTATTTCGGACAAATGCGTACTTTCAAGAGGGAATCATACTTTTTACTATTTCGAGCGATACTTCTCACTTTAAGATAGGATCAAAATATTCATATGCTTTTCTTCTTTTTATGTAATTATTAGTCAAATAGTCGTTATGTCAAACGGCCCATTTTATTCGATACAATTTCAACGAAAATGCCAAACAATCGTTATAACATTAAACTAAAGTATCCAACATATTTGCAAATGACCTTCAGATCAACTCGTTGAGCCAAAAAGTATTATGTCAAACGGCGTTATGGGATATGGGCTTCCCCACAACAAAGATAGGCAGCCATTTGAAATGATTTCGATTGGTGGCTTGATGAGAAAGAAACTATTGTGAAAAAGTTATAAATTGGTCAAGGAATACATTTTTTAGATTATTTGAAATTAAAAAGATTTATTTTAGATGAATCAGTGATTTAATTTCAGCAATTAAAAACTGGAAGTTTAAGAAAGTCAGACCACATTTCCTTCATTATCTCTAGGCATCAATGTTTTCATGAGTATAAAGCAAACGGTTAGCAAAGTCACACTCCATGGAAACACATGATATCCAACAATTGGTATCTCCTTAATCAGTGGCATCCCGTAGCGTCACTTTTATGGGTCTTCCACGAAGGCTGAATCACATGGGCTGAAAACTCTAAAGGCTGAACAAGAAAGGCGAAAAGTAAAAATCTCACATAAGGCTGAAATAATAAAGGCTGAAGCTCAAAGGCTGAAAATTCGTGAGAAACCAATTTTAGTGGAAGAATTCACTTTGACGTTAATAGGAGCACAAACCAAAATGATCCGCAACCTTTTGCAACTACTTGTTGTCTTTCAATTTATATACGGAATTCTTATTTTTAGTCTACACAGCTAAAAAATGTTGAGGTAACTTAGAAAGGAACAAACTTTTAGTTCTTGGTTCTTGTACATATTTGGTTTTGATTCTTGCCAAGATTACTTTCTTATTTTGCTTTTTATTCTCCCTTCTTTCTTCCTACTTCCTTTTTCTTTTTTTTCTTCTTCCTACTTTTTTTCCATTTATTTTCTTCCTTTTCCCTTTTTTTCTTCTATCTTCTTCTTTCTTGTTCCTTTTTCTTTCTTTCTTCTTCATTCTTCCATCTTTCTTGTTTCTTCTTTCATCTTATTCCTTCTTCCATCTTTATCTTACTTTTTCCCTCTTCCTTCTTCTATGTTTTTCTTCAATCTTTCATCTTTCTTCCTTCTCCTTACCCTTTCTTTCTCTCCCTCCGTCTTCTTCCCTATTTATTAGTTATTCTTTATTCTCTATTCTCTATTTTTTTATTCTTTATTCTTTTTTCTTTATTCTCTATTCCTTATTCTTTATTCTTTTGTCTTTATTCTTTATTCATTTTCACTATCCAACTTCTCAACATAGTTGTGCAACATATCGTATGTTGGAATTCATTTCGTTCCATCAATTTCATCTTTCGATATATTTCACTTCTAATACGTTCAGCCTTTTGAGACTTTCAGCCTTTCGAGTTCTATGCTTTTGAGTTCACCTTATAGTGTTCAGCCTTATGTGTTTCAGCCTTTCTAGGACACCTTTTTATTGATTCAACGACACAAAAAGTAAAATTTCGATATTTTGTCAGTCAAACCAAGAATAAAGTTGGGGGTTGATAAGGCTACAATTAAATCCACTTTTTGCATGCATTTGGGCGCTTAAATTTCGCAAATTTGAATTTGCTGAACAGGCAGATTGAAGTTAAGGAACCGCCACTGCCTTTTATTAACGAAATATATTAAACATATTGAATTATGAATGAAACGTAGGCCTTGTAGTTCTTATCATGAACAAATAACATTCTGGTTAGCTTTATGATTCATCATAATGTTAGGCTATTCGCACATGCACATTTGATTTCTTTTAGTACATGGTTCTATGAAGATGTTTTCGTTAGGTTTTAACATTCTAGTGCAAGCAGTGATCGTGATCGAACTTTTTTTTCTCAAATGCCACTATACCATCTACCAATGTCATAACTCAAGAGTAGAAACGTGCTATCCAATCCACAGAGATGTGGCTCACGGAAAATGTAAACTAAGTGTACTAAAGTATCGAACAGATTGCACACGTGCCGGTTGCCGTTGACTTAAAAAATGTGAGCATTAGAATCGAGGAACTTATAAACGATACACGATGTGGAAAGTAATATTAATGTG
This sequence comes from Armigeres subalbatus, assembly GCF_024139115.2. Taxonomy (NCBI): domain Eukaryota; kingdom Metazoa; phylum Arthropoda; class Insecta; order Diptera; family Culicidae; genus Armigeres; species Armigeres subalbatus. The sequence goes on along the minus strand of NC_085140.1, from coordinate 435,333,377 downwards.
CGGCACTATAGTAGTAGTGCGGAGAGAAGTTCTAACATCACAAAACAATGACTGACAGTGAGCGACGATCGGTAGATATTAGCGGTTCATATAAGATTCACACGGGTGGTAAAGTAGGTAGTCATTAGCTGGAAGAGAGCGATAAATGTGTGTTTGTTTGCGGATCGAGTGGTGGTAGTTACGCACAGTCAGACAGAAAGACGATTTTATGAGATGACACACCAGAGATACACGGACGAACGAACGATCGAGCGCGTACAGCAGCAACAACAGCAGCGCAGCGTTTGTGTGAGTGATACCGTGGGTTTGTGGTTTTGAGAAGGAATTAACTAAACTTCCATAATCTACAAAGGAAGTGGTTGCCAGCCCGGGATTGGAGGTTAGCGAGGACGCCGCCTGCGAAGTATTCAGAGCCTTTTCTTGTCGTTGGGGTTTGGGGATATCGATGATGGTGGTGCCGGACCGTCTAACGTTCCGGTGCTCCACAATACTAACCCCACCGACCGCCCTGATGCACCGCTGACTGCCGAATGCTTATCGCGACGAGGTAAGGAAGCCGACTGGGCGACTGGCAGCTGGAGTTTCCGTGGTGTGACGCAACCAGTGAATTGCAGGTGGAGGTCGTTACTAGAGATGATGCTTGCTGATCGCGTACGCGATATTCAGTACCTTATTTATATGGCTATTTTGACAGTCACTCGATGTGGAAGGACTGCTGGTGGTGGTGATCGTGGCAACGTTGGGCGATGGTGGCAACAATCTTCGGAACCAGAAATGATTCAACGCTGCTTCCGGCGTCATTCGTAACGCCGGATCCCACCAGGCAACGTTCGATGAAGTTCATAAACAGCGGGTCGTCGCACCCATTCAGCGCTCTAACCAAACTACGAGATCCAGGTGGTCCTCTAGTTTTCCCGCCGGAAAAGACCCCGTTAGCACAGTGGTCACCATCCAAGGTTTTTACATTGCAATACCGTGGATAACCTTTGGCCGAGATGAAGTTTTTCGCTCGTTTCGAGTTCTCGGATCTTTTCGGTGGCATTCCGATAAGCTCGATAATACAAGCCAACTGATCCGCTTCGTCTTCCCAGGAAGAAGGGCGAAACCGGTGAACAGTTCCGCCAGAATACAACCCAGCGACCACATATCGATCGCCATGTCGTATTTGGCACCAAGAATTACCTCTGTGCCCGGTAGAAACGTGACTGGATGTAGTGGACCGTTGATGCTCGAAAAGACAGCGAATCATCACTTTGATACCGGACCGTCCCTGCAGCAGCACGTTTTCCGGCTTCATATCACAATGGATAATCTTATTCTTATACAGTGCATCCAAGCACTTAAGCAGAGAATGAGCGAACTTTCTTACCAGCTAAGCTAGCCATGAATTTGTTCTTTTGATCAGCTCGTACAAATTTATGACATGTTCGAACGTTATACACATATGATTACGAAATACAAAATAGTCATATGTGGATAATGTTCGAGTTCATACGATCCTGCGAGCGTAAGTGTTTGAGAATTCGAATTTCTCCTGGGCTTGCCGGTGGAATCGCTTCTCGTTCCGGCCATCTTGAGCGCCACATGCTGGAAGTTCTATGGTCATACGCCCACTACCTGACCAAGCTACCTTTACCTATGATTTTAACACCTCACCTGTCAGCATATGATCGTATGCTATGAATGGATCCTTGTTCGTTGTCGTACTCGGTGCTGGTACCCCTCCGCTTCTGGCAATGGCACCGATGAATGAAATCTTCGGTACTGATGATCTCGTGGTGCTCATACTGGTCAGCTTGTCCATGTACAGCATCATCACCTCCTGCGTCTTTGCTTGCCCGTTCTGTTCCCTCGCCAGTACCGCTGGTTCCACTCCAACCCGCTGCTCACTTTCTCAACTCACTCGACTGCGTTTTATTATTGCTATTGTTGTCGTTATTGTGCAGACTACACTGCCTATTGCTCTGATAGTTGTTGTTCTGCTGCTGTTGTTGTGCCACCGCAAACGTGCACTCGATGGATTACTCGCCGCAGCAGCAGCCGCAAACAGCGCACTAGACGGATTGGCTGCCGCCGTCGACAGAAGGTTGGAAGCGCCACAGCAGCTGCCGTCGTTGCCGAGGCCAGCTGCGACGGGTCATCGTTATCGATTTGTCCGACATAGGGCCACGGCCGACGACGAGATGACGCCCTGTCGCGATGCAACCGTCGCATCTCCCCGTCGTCGTTGTCGTTTTAACGTTATGCTAGTCATGATGATGAGGAAGTGGCTGATTGAGCGTCGTCCTTTGCCTAAATGTTCCCATTCAGGTAAATTTCATTAGTCGATACCCTAAAACTGATCACAAATAGGATCCACTCGAATATGGATTTTTAGCCATGCATCTTCCACGTGTTCCGCTTCCGCAGCGAGAATTACGCCGTCGCGTTGATGTAACACCCAATCGGGTGATCTGGATTCCGGAGATCAATCAATGGCTGCATGCATTTGGCCAGTTGAATTTCGCCTACACCTCGCCTTCGTTTTCTCTTTTTCGCACCGATTCGATTCAATCAATCTTTCCGACTCCTATCGCTGGAGGTGCTCAGTTCAGTTATTGTGTAAAGACGTGAAAGCCGACATCTGCAAAAAAATGAAACGAAGAGATAGAAAGATAGTGAGATAGAGAGCAATATGAAAAGATGTATTATAGCGAACAAATAAAATATCCAAATTTGTAATTCGAGGATTGCGCTGCCATTATCCAAAGAGAATTGTACCTCGATTTTATGGAGCCAAAATGTTGAGACGATGAACCTTTGCAGTCAATTCTTGGCTCAGTGTTCGCTTAAGAAGACATACAAGGTGACAAGCCTACAAGCTGATAAAGATATTACGTGGCGCTCTTCTACCAGCCATGTGAAAGTTCAGCGAACTTTAATGATACTCAAGCTGTGTGGGCTATAATTTGATCGATATTACTCGAACAGTATAAAACTATAAAACTGAGTCATACCTGTACCAACGATATTACATCTGGCCAGGCGGCATCCAGTGCTAACATTATTTGCTTTCACAATTATCATTCATTGACACCGGGCGCGGTGCGTGTGTTGGTACACGATACGCGGAGGCTCAAATCGGTAGAGCGTTTGACCAGTGGCAGAAAAAAATGGTGTGAACAAACGATTTTTGTCGGGGATCGAAATTGGGAATTAGCGCCAAATTTAAACGAACAATGACCGGAGGCTTCACTCACTGGCAGATAATCGAAGATGCGGCTATGATTCGAATCGAGTAGAAACGATGCGCTGTCGCTTTGATTAAGGAAAAGTTGTACAAGAAGTCGGAGTATACATTACGAAGTAATTACATGCAAAATTTAAACGAAAATTGTGGCTTAGAATACGCGGGAATTGGCCTAGGCCTAGCGAATAAAAACATTTCACATTTTATATTTAGAGCAATTACCAAACTAAATTTATTCGCAACCGAAAATTAGCTTGATTTTGAAACGGAGAGTTGATACCTTTGATTCATGAGGCATAAATTTGAACAATGATAAGAGAAACTGAGATCGATCAAATTGATCTTGTCAACTTCCATTTGATAGAAGACACACTCACTGCCTGCCTGATGTTGGTAGTATACTGACGACAGTTTTAATTATTGAGAAATTTGCAGGAACATAACTCCCATAAAACTACAATTTGGAATGAAACTAGCAAACAACAAAACCTTCTACCGTTGTGACAAAACTATCACAATGCCGTTTTCGCGTCATAGAAGCTACTGTGAATTAGATATGAAGGTCAGGCTGATCTCTGTAGCTGAGAGGGCATCTTATAACAAGTTGTTGTGCATGCACATGTTATGACACATCATGATTCCGTTTGACCATATTCGCGATAGACAAACCTCTGTTAACACGAAAAATATAATCTGTGACTGTAACTTCGACATTTTAATGAGCCTTGGCTTTGCATGGATTTCTGTCTTTCAATGCTCTCCGGAACAGGAAGTTTGTATCCACTGTAATCAGTGACATGGTTATCGCGATCTTTTGGTGCTTTAGAAATGTTCGAATCATCTGCTACTATTCTGAAGTTTGACTCTCACCACAAGCCATTAGTTTCTATGACCGATTCCTCTTCTGGAGATCTACGTCATTCACTTCGACTTGTCGTCTTTCCTGGCTATTCGACATGCTAATCGTCGGAATCTATGTTTAAGATGACAGCCTCATTCCTTAGATTGGCAACCTTGGCGTTTTTCCTACGCGAGACGTATCCCCCGAATAAATACTACCATCAGTCTTGTTTTGAAAACATTATAGCATAGATTCTTATCGGAGACCTAAGAATCTATTCAAAAAAATAAGAGTCACCAAAATCCCTCATCAAGAAGCAGCTTCGAAATACCAAAAACTGAGCTAAATTTAAAATAATTAAATCTGTTGACAAGTTGAGGATTGTTCCTATTCCTAAAAAAAAAGTTGCATTAAAAATGTATATTTTTGGCAAGCGGGAAGGTTTCAGTGGGAATGTTAGGCCACAAAGACAGTTAATCAATTTTTGGGCTTAGATGTTCAAAATCAGTAATTTTCACAAGATCCGCCATTACGTCCACAATTTTGTGTTCTTCAAATTTCAGAGGGTTCTATCAGCCCCCTGTTGAAGAATTTTTAATCTCTTCGGCATCTCAATGGCATAACAAATTTTCGAGTCGTCCGCTTCATGTATGCTACATAAACGACATACATCATCTTCCTAACAGCTTCAAGTGATATCGACACGGGAAATTGCCTGTTATAAGACCTGCATATGTGCTAAGATCTTTTTTTTGGGAAAATCTAGATTTTTTCGAATATTAAATACGTTGGGTTTAATGCAACGTACACCACAAATAAATTGTCGAGATGAACCAAATCTTGCCGGAATATCAGCTTGTTTGATGCCATCAATGTCACAATAACTGGAAGTTCATACCGAGTACCGAGCTACCGGATGGTACAAAAGTCACCGTACAACTCATGAGTTGTATTCGCACATATGGGTATTTTGCCAATCTAGCCGGAATAAGTTGATTTTAAAAAATCTTTTCATGTAAAAGTATTAAAAATAGCTGAATATTGGCCCTGCTATCTGATATAATTTTTTTTGTTTGTAATAATATTATGACATATGTCTGAAACTTTGCGGTTTTTAACTAACATTTTTTATTTTGCGGCTTTTCATGCATGAAATTAAATATTTCGGTGTTCATTTTGTATAACCTAAATTCTCATTATTGCCACGGATGATGATTATGGTGGTAATATAGTCCATACATATTTAATTCATAGAAAACATCGATTGTTTTGAGATATATGTGGGAGAATCAATAGTTGTTACTTTTGAATAAAAAAAGATGAAAACTCACAATTTCCTGGTAATTCGTTATTCAGCGATATTCGGTAATATTTCAGTACATAGCCGCTACATCCATATTTTATGTGAAATAAAATCTTCGCAAATTTGCATTTTGAAATCAGGTCCTCGAAAGTTAATGATACAATTTGAGATTTTTTTGAGATGCCGATCAACTATATGATAGTATATAACAAAATATTTCTCACATTTACGAATTCTAATCAGCCTATTACACTTGGAAACTATGGGTAAAACGACTTATAATTTATAACGACTGGAAGGAATATATCTGTCACTGTCTTTTTTAAGCTTTATTTATGTGTTAAATCTGTGACTGTCGATTATTGAAAACTTTAATGTTAAATTCACTTTATAAATCGAATACAATACAAGTCTTTCTGTTATTGTTTGGATAGTTGCTAAATGACGTCCAGAAAGGTTGTGATTTGTGAATGGATCCAAAACAATAATATAAAATAAAAGGTTAAAAACAAAATTCCCATACAAAGTACTGAGACGTTAAGCAAAACATGATTGAACTGAATAAAAAGTACACTGAAGTCGGTTTTTTATACGAGGGATACGTTCCATATAAATCAAAAACGCGTCAATTTCAAAATCCGAGTGAAATAAAAATGACTTCATCAAGAATCGATTTTTCACGGTTGTTATGGGGTTTTCGATCTTTTTAAAAAATCGCACTAAACTTATATGGAAATTTAAAATAAAAATGATTAAAAGTGACCAGTTAAACAAAATGATTTCGTTGGAGTAAATTCTTACCACGGAGAACATCAAAACTCTTCCTAGAAGAAATAAATGATGGTCAGCTGGTAGACGAATTACGAAGAATGATGATCCCTTGGCACAAAAAGGGAAATCAGGCGATGATTGAATGGTTTAGTGAAGACTAACTCATTCATTTTTCAATCTTAAACATTCACTCACTCACAGTATTACACATTCACATATTCGTTCAATCTTTGTTTTCTCATCTATTCACAAACTGATTCTCTTATACATTCACCTATAACCCATAGATCTTTCACCTTTTCTTTCAATCACATTCTCACTCATTCACTCAGTCACAAGCTTACACACATATTGGCTCGTTATCTCATTAGCTAACTTCCTTACCCACTATTGTACTTAAACGTTTGCTTACTCACTAACTGAATCACTTATTCACCTACCCACCCACTATCTCGCATACTCACTTAGTCACTTACTCACTCGTCCGTTTTTTTATTCTTACTCAAATAATCATTAATTTGTTTTCTCGCTTACTCAGTTCCCACTCATTCACTCACTTACTCACTTATTCATTTGCTCACTCACTCTCGGCTTCACACGCTTACTTCCTCCACTAATTGATTAACTAGTCCTTTTACTAACTCACGCAATCCCTCTTTTCTATTCATTAAATATTTCTCACTCTCAGCTTTCCTCATCATCTGATTAACTCTTCACTCACTCACTTATTCACTGACTTAATTACTAACTCACTTCTCTTCACCCACTTATTCTCAATACTACTTCTTATCTTCCTCACTCACTCATTTACTCACTCACCTAAGCAGTCACTCTTCTCTCACGATTATATCTTCTTATTGGTTTATTGCGTTCTTTTCTCATTTATTCATACCTAATGAACGATAATCTTCCATTCACTTGTTGTTACTCACTTACGCCCTCACTCACTCACTTGCTCAATCACTCATTTTCTCACTCAATTACTCACTTACTCACTCACCCACGCACGTGAAATCTACCTCTCATCAACTAGCATTTTGATCGGATACTTCATACAGTCATATATTTATTATACGGTCATGAGTTCGCTTTATACCAATTTGTTTTTGTTGTTTTTGGCCCACAACATAAGCTTTTAAGTTTATCAGTATAATAAAGTTTATCGCTCGAAAATCTTCAAAAATCAAGGAAAATTGGTGAAATTAAAAAGAGTCGTGGAATTGAGGTCGGTATATATAGTTCATGTTATCCTTAAAACTCTTTTTATATCACAATTAAACCAAACAACAAAGTAATTTGAGCGGTTTCAACAAATAAAATATTTTATTCAGACTAGATTGGCAAAATACCCCTATGTGCGATGTGTTGTTTCGTCTTTTGATTTATTCCACCTGTTAGAGGAAGAGATCCAGGAAGAGCTTACAAATCAAGGAGTCATCAAGACGCGTCGGATCTTGAAGGCGAACAAAGAAAAGACTCCAGCCTTAGTTCTCATTTTTGATAGAAGCATTTCCCCAGCAATGCACGGTGTAGCAATTGCTCACGACAACACGAAGATACTGAGAACTGTGGACAGGAACCGCTCTGTATCAACTGCACTTCAGAATCAGTCGCCAATGTGGACAAAATCCATCAAAAGATGACGAGTTCAACTAAAAACACAAGCTACGCCCAAGTGACAGCACAGATACGACTAGACGATGTCAGATTCAACGCGCTACAAGAAGAAATGGAGAAAAAAACAAAAAACTTTAAACGTTAAAATCAACCAACTCATGAAAGTAATTAAACAGAAGGGCGAAAACTGGAGATGTACAACATGAAAAATACATCGAAGTATCACGAAATAAAACCCGAATGGAATTACAAGTCTGCAAGCCAAACAAACGAAAGGCAAAAGAAAAGCTTTAAGCGTACCAAGAGACACAGCATACTGTACAGAAAATAACGACAAATACACCAGAAATGCCATCTTCTTGTTCTTATTGACGTTACATCCCCACACTGGGACAAAGCCGCCTCGCAGCTTAGTGTTCATTAACCACTTCCATTCGTAACTGCGAGGTTTCTAAGCCGTTATTATTCCTGCATTCGTATACATGAGCCACACGATGATACGTTTATACCCAGGAAGTCGAGACTCTCATCAAAAATTGCCTGAACAGGCACCGGGAATCGAACCCACATCTCTGATCAATCAACAGAAATCGACAAATACGAACAACCAAAAAACTCAACAAATGGACCACCAAGACGAAAATAAGAACACGTTAACAGCACCTAACCATACAACTAGCAGCAACAACAATAACATCATCAGCAATACCACCCACAATAATGCCTTCACAGTACCTCTTCTATGTTGCGACGACAAACATCCACTGCACTGTCTTCGATTCTTATTCGGCAGAGAACAACGCAATCATCCATTCACCAGAAATCAGAAAACTCATTGCACTGCAAGACAGCAGACCGACTTCAAGTATTTTTATATGCTCACAGTCTACAATACCTAGCTGTCAGAAAACGATGTTTGCGATAAACAGGGTTTGAATCCAAAGGAGAATGAGCAAATCTCTCACTTATGCTTCTGTATACACTCTCAGTGGTAGCATACCGTGAGAAGATTTTCGGTAGCTGTTACGATAATGAACTGATTCGGGGGCTACAACCCATGATAAATTTCTTTTAATAAGCCCTAATTTCTTAAGGGGTCCCGTAGCGTGATTGCTACACGTTTGCCTTACAAGCGGATGGTCATGGTTCGATTCAGCCCTCCACCAAACACCTTGGCAGTCGCCATGCGTAGCCTCAGCGGTAGCGTAGTTAGAACACGTCATACTGTGTACGCTGCCTGATGACGACTGACAAATTGTTCTTCTCGAGGCTTCCTCCAACGGACCCGCTTAATGCAACGAACAATGCAACGATCATTGGATGCACGACATGGACAAACGGACACAATGGACTCACGATGACATGGACTGGCAACGACTACAATAATTGAGCAATGAAATCTAAAAATAGATCTTGTGGATTCTGTACGGCAGAATATCAAGATCTCACACGTGGGGTTAAGAAACAGAGTGCCTAACAAATAAAGAAAAGAATAAAAAAGCCCTTATTGCGGGGGCCACCAGTTCTGATGATGCATTTCAACTTGTTTTACACAGCTGCGCGAAAAAATATGGTTCTCAACATAAAATAAGCGAGAACAAGGCGTCTTATGGGGGCCGCCTTTTCGTCAAAGTGGAGGCCGCCTATCCAAATCAGTTTGATTCCAACTTGTATACAAGTGCGATAGTTTTGTTTTCATGGTTTGTTATGATTCGAGGCAAAAACCTGGCGATGAAACATACGCAGCATCGTAACTCACTTGAATTCAAGAAAATTTATAACGACAACAATCTGTATTCAGGAAATTATGACCGATAAAATCAACAATAGTCTCACAAACAAATACCACTGGAACATAAGATGCCATCCGGAGAATTTCGGAAAGGGAATTGTTGGTTTCGGAATCTGCAAGGAAATCCCTTTGCCCGTGATTGGTAATCCGTCCAATCTACTCGTTTGCATTGGAAGAAAAGGTTCACTTTATGCTCGCCACACACTCATCAGTCAAGAACTGATTGATACATTAAACGTTCTACTTTATACTCTTGAGCCTCACTTCCTTGTCTGTGGAGATTTTAATGCTGCTCATGAAGCATGGGGAAGCACAAAATCTAATTTACGAGGACGTCTTTTGCTTGGATGGGCTGTAGATCACAACCTTGTGATGGCGCTCCCACTCACTACCATGCGACATTTGGGTCATTCATCGCTTCACCTTCAACCACATTGCCTCTACGCTATCTTGGTACCGGAAGATCTACATGGAAGTGATCACTTTCAATTCATAAACCTGTTCAGTTAAATTTCGGACATAGATCATTTCAATTGATTAGTTGCCATTTTATTTATTTGACGAAGGTTAAAAAGATGAAGCATATACACGCAGATATTCAACTTCAATAAATTAACGCCTCATGTTATGAATTTTTAAAAATCCGTTGGAAGATAGTGATTTAACGTGACAGGCTTTTATAGAAACTACTCATCTACTTCCGTCGTCAACTCAACTGGAAGATGCTTGAAGGACGCGGATTATTCAAATTTTAAACTAGTGTCTCGGCTAGATCAAATACCACTATTGACGATATAATACGGGATACACTAGAAGCCGCCCAAGAACCTATACCTAGGACAAAGGGTATTCAGAGCATAACATAGTTTGGTGAAACGATAGAGTAAATGAAGCGGTGAAAAACGAAGGAAGCATTGAGCTAAAAAATCTTCAAGAGTGATCCAGGAAAATCGAGTAACAAAGTTCAAAAAGCAATGAATGAGCCAGTTTCTGCCAAAGAAATCCACTATGGCAAAGTTATAGAACATTAATGAATTAGAATTAAAAAGCACGACTCCGATCGAAGGAACATACACTAATAATATTCCAGAAGTAGCAGATCATTTAGCAGATTACTTCGCAACTAAATTTACCACTGCGGGCTATCCGGAAAGCTTTCGGAATTCTAAGGACGAACTGGACCTCGAATCTGGCGGGGAAACTATAATCAACCAAAACTTTACAATGAATGATTTTTTTTCAAGCTCTTGAAAACTGAAATGGGACTTCTGGTGGAGCCAATCAGATAGGATATCATTTAGGATGAAGGGCATGAAAATAAGAAAACAACAAGGCCCACTGAAGTCAAAATTGACAGTCACTGGCATTGTTGTTATACATGCTGGCGATCGAAAGAGAAATTTGATTCTTTCTATACTAGACGCGTTATAGCAAATTTTCTAGCATTAATAGATGGATTAATGGTATGGACTTCAAAATACTGTGCTAAGATAAAAGTACAAGGGATGGTCGAAAGCAATTTCGCTTTTAAATTTCTCGAACATCACAGAACGGACAGTAGAACAAATTTGTAACGCCTGTAATGAAAGGAAGGAACATTCCGCAAGAAAAAGTAACCCCCTCCTTATGATCAGCGGACTAGGCTTTATCAGATTTCTTAGGCAAGGTCCTCAATTTACTGCAAATTAAACGAAGCACCACAGAACCGTTATTATAGACGACACGAGTCTAAAGGCACGGTCCATATACTTTGTCTGATGATTGCGCAGCATTTGACAATATCCAATCTTGACACAGTAGCTCATTTATAAAACTGAAAAACGCTACTTGTGAACAGTTTGTTTGGAAAACCTATCACATTTGCTACAGACTTATTTCAACAGTAAAGCATTTACAAGGGATCTAGTTATTTGAATCAGGTGTAATTGAGTATCAATTAGAAGATATATGTTCTACCCCATAGTCATTGAGGACATCAAATCCAGGATGTATTAGATGGCCTTGAATATCAAATATTTGCCTCACTTATCTCCCATGCTCTTGTTCACGGAAGACCGATATTTTCAAACTGAGCAGATTCATTTGAATCATTTCCCCATTTGACGCTGACGGTTACAAAAATTCGTATAAACTTTCGTTCAAAGGAGTATTCAACCGTAGGCAAGAATCTATCTTTCGAGGATGTATAATGTGTATAGATCTCATAAAAGTACAGCATTTCTTGCACAACTTACATGTATTCAGAGCAACGGATATACTTCCAGATGTATTGAGGCCTTAACATATTTGCACAAATTGATACAATTTAATCATATTGAAAGTTTTGGTCCTAAAGCTGCTAAAACCTCCAAAATTTGCGAGATACATGGTAAAATCTTCTTTAAAATTTCCACAGAGAGTTCTAAGAATTTTTTTAAGTGCAGTTTCTGCAATTCCTAAAATAATTTTAAGTTTACGAGAATATCGTGAATGCATAATGTTATAAAATGATTATGAGTTGCAATAATATTCTATTGGTGAATAATGTATACTCCTATATGCTGTCTAATAATGATTTTCATCTTATCACTCAGATAGAGTTATAACGAACACCAGGTTATATTAAAGATGTTGTACTAACTAACTCGCTGCTAATTTAATTGCATGAGGGTTCAAATTTCATCTGATTCATTATTACAAGATTTGACCAGAACTGTTAGTAGAACTCCTCTGGAAAATTACAACAAATAGCCAGAAAAGTACGCATTTCAATTTGTTTTTTACACAGCTGTGCGAAAAAATATGGTTTGCTCGTTTTGCAGATATTCTAAAGTATTATTGAGACCAATGAAATTTACGAATCAAGTTCATAGCTGGGCTGTTCTCAACAATTTAAGGTTGTTCTGCTAACTTGAATCAAAAGACAGATTAACTCATCTCCGAAACGTCTACAATGCCAACTAATAATATGTGAAAAAACACCGTCCAGAAAAGAACGTTCTACGGATTTTTTGTGCGATAATATTCCAAATCAACTATTCGTCCTATTTATAGAAGAAAAATAGACTAGAAAAAAAGTTAATTAGTTGACTTGCCGCTCTCACTTTTTTGTCAGCGCGTTGGCATATGGTTCAAATCGCAATCCTTTTCGCTAACACCTGCGAAGCTCAATTTTTTCATTCAGCCGACCACGGATTATGATACCTACCTTTTGTTTATAACCTTAATGATCAACGGAAAAATTTTCCCGAGAACCGCCTTACAAAAGATTCCGAACACGAAAGTAGTAGTTACGCACCTGCCAATGGCAGACGTCCTATTGCCGGTACATTCCATTGCCGGAATCTGCAGAGCTAATCAAAGCTGTACCTATCAGTTGGGTTGCCTTGAAAACTACCCAAACTGTCCTCATCCCATAACTATCGAGCTTTATGCAGTCAGTCTTCATCGACGAAAGTTTCATCTCGTCATTAATTATCCAAATCCTTATCGAATGCAAGTTCATCATAACCTCCAAAACGACCTCATATTCGAATTCCCAAAGTTCAGTGCAGTGACAATCCTGACTCATATTTCGCATAAGGCATCACGTGAAATCAACTCAACTTCCGCTACCTCTGTAGAAAAAAAGGACCCTATCAGAGGAACAAAAAATCTGCACCCAAACCAATAATAGGCCACCGCTTTGCTTCATTCAGCACACATGTCTGTTTTCGTTTCGTTTATGACCATGCATGGTGCCTGCTCCTTTTCCTTGCGTGTACAGTGGGAAAAACGCTTCTCTCTCTAGCATAGATTTTTTTCGGAATTTCTAGAATTTCAATTCAAACAAACTTTATTAAATACTCTATTCAACTAATTTGTTGAATGTCGAATCTTCAATGATGAACACCGTCCCAGAGTACGTACTCGAAGCCTTCTTCTCCGCTTATCCTTACAGGGGTCGGTCGGCCCAATTAGATCATCGCTGTTGGGCTGCATGCAGTATGGTCGTCATGGTGGGTGTAGTGTTCGCGATTATTTATTTTTACGCACAGGTTGCTCCACCAAAGTCTTGGGGTGACGAGATCAACTCGGACAAAGAGTTTACCGAGGATGCAATTCAAGCAAAGATCAGCTAGAACCTGTTTCTTAGCTCATTCAGTCCACAGTGATCGGACAGCAGCTGCTCTCCTCGAAGTCCCACACGGTCATGCACACAGAGACAAACGGCGGCGACCGCAAGAGGGACAACAAGAACTATCCACCACCGAGAAGAGACAAAACGTGCAAGGAAAAGATCTTATGACTCGATCGGTTTACTTTGGGAAGACAGGGCCATTGAGATTGCTGGGTCCCCTCTCGTTCTCTTTTTATCTTTGTGGGGTGGCCTAATGCGTCTCGTTTTGGCCTTCCCAACTGAAGGCAAGTAGCAAGCAGCAAGCACCATTAAAGGTTTCACATCACCTTGCTTGTGCTGCACCATCCCCATTCTCTTCTCTAATCTTCGTGCACGTCGTTCTTGGTCCCGGACAAACAAGTTCAGCAACCGGCCCAGTTGATCGGTTGTTCGTCGATGATCGTGTGGTCAAGTCGAACTCGAACAAACGAGTTCAAATTCGCCAAAACAATACGATGTTGGTACAGGATGATGTCTTTTCAATCTCCTCTCTTTCGTTCTCTAGTTTACCGATATCTTACAGGAATAATGGTTAATGTAAATGCTAGGAAATGGATATGGAACTAAATTAATTGATGCGATTGATCTGGATGTTTATTTGAAAGATATTAGCTAAAATCTGCTAAAATGAGAAAGCCGAACAAACAAATGAGGTAGCATTGCTTTCAAGAGTGAGAAAACACTCTGGCAAGATTTTTTTCTTTATTCAGATACAGAATGGGAACGACTAGATCGCCGTGCCAAAAAAGAGCGTTGATCTTTTGAAATAAATTTATTACTCCTACATGCCAACTCAGTAACAACTGAATACATTCTGGAGTAAGTAACTAACAAATAACAATAATGTTATACTAAGCTAGTACTTTTTCAGTCACATTTTTAACTTTACAGATGAAACGTAGAAATCGACGACAGTGTCTTAATTACTCACATAAAAACAACGCAAGCTTATAAATACTTTTTTAAAGATCCATGTACAGATGGGACTGACTTGCGATTCACACAGTATGATCGCTCCAAACAAACTTTTATAGCAGGCCAGGAGACCCGTGTTATATACCGATCGACTCAGTTCGACGAATTGATGTAATGTCTGTGTGTCTGTCATGGAGCAAAAGTGTCACTCATTTTTGAGCACTTATCGTTATTCTTTCTTGCAACAGATTGCATCCGATGCATATTCCTGTCCCATTGTTTCCTATTGAAAATTGGGCAGATTGGACTATAGGCTCGGAAATTATGACCAGAATGCTATTTTTTATAATGCACGAGAATGGCACCCTCACCGCTAGGTGGATTGATCAGGGTTTTTAAAAGAGGGGTTGTAACGGACAGATTAAGAACAATAGTCATTCGACGGGTGCTTCACATTTTTTTATTTTTCCCATTCAAGGACAATGTACTTCACGAGACCTGGATTTTGATCAACCCTTAGTTTAGGCTTCTTATCCTGGATTTTGATCAAAATAGTTGAATATATTGACTTTTTCCGAGAAAAAGTGACTTTAGTGACTTGTTCAGGTCTTCTTAACCTTTTCTCTCGTTCTGAAAGATCACCTCAAGACCTTCGAAGAAGCAATACGTAACTAGTGTTATCCAACATTTTAATTTCGAGAGGCACATTTTATATATGCCGCTAACCGCAAGTCGAGCACATCTGTATATGGGCCTCCATATACAGATGTGCTCGAATTGCGGTTAGCGGCAGCTTAGCCTTAGCTAGAGGTGTGCGCCGCCGCCGCCGACAGTTTTTGGCACGTCGCCGCCGCCGACATTTTTGCATCGGCGCGCCGCCGTTTCAAATTTGTCACGCCGCTGATCTATAGTTTTCCAGGCCGATTAAATTTTCAGTGGAAACTCCAAAGATTCAGAGCAATTTTTGGATAATTTCCTAATAGATCTCTATTTCAGACTCTGTTTTCAGACTTCGCTAGGATATCTAGCCTAAAGTTATTTGGCTGAGAATGTCATTTGGTCGAACAGTTCCTTTGGCTGAAAAAATCGTGAATATGTGCTTCGGCCGAAATAGTCGTTTGGTCGAAAAGGACATTCGGACGAAAGTGTTGTTCGGCTGAATTGGTCATTTTGGATATTTTCAAGACAATAACGGGAGAATCTTTTGAATTTCGCCTCAAAATTTTAATGAAAGATCTCCAGTTTTACCAGAATATTTATTTGAAAATTGTTCTCAGAATTTCCACGGAAACTACTTTCAAGTATCGAGAACTCTTTGGAATTGCCAAGAGGAGCTCTTTGGATTTACCAAGGAAAGTTGTTTGGAATTTACATGAGAATCTCTTCAGAGTTTTCACGGGAAGTTGTTCCAAATTTCTATAGGAAAATATTCGGAATATACACGGAATGTTTCTATTGAGTTTCTGGTGAGTATTTTTTGAAATTCACATAGAAAATTGTGACTGGTAAAAGAGATGCTTTACGTTGACTTCCCCAATCGAGATTATTTAAGACGGTTAGTTTTTTTATCCTTTATTAGAGTGTAGAGTGTTTTTTGCAGGGAGATGTTCATCACTAAACGGCTAGTTTGACATAGCCAACTTTAAAACATCGAAAAACTGCTCGGAATTTTTGAGGATTTTTTGGATTTCTTCATCAATTTTCGATTATAAATTCTTGGTAAGTTTCATTGACCGAAAGCGACAGATGGTCGAACTGGCAATTTGGCCGAAAAAGCCGTTTGCCACCACAGGTTGTCCAGCCGAAATGATCGTTGGCCAAAACTGCCATTTTGCAGAAATAGTGTTTTGACAGAATGGGCCATTTGACTGAAAAAGTCATTTGGTCTAATGGGTAATACGGCCAAATTTCAATGACTGAACCTCGTACTGAACGGGTGGTAATATGGCCAGAAATGGCCATTTGTTTGGCGAAATGGTCTTTTTGTCTATTGACCATTGAACAAAATTCCGTGGCCTCTCTATTTTTAAGCCGATACTGGCCTTTGGGCCAAAAGACATCTAACCAGGACCATTTAGCAAAACTAAACGTTTCACGGAAACTGTTATCAGGTCAAAACTGGTGTGACCGAAAATGTAGTTTGGGCCAAATTACCAGTTCGGCCGTCTGTCGCTTGCGACCAATGGGATTTTTCAAGAATTTCTTATGGACAATACACTAGTCGTTCGATAACATGTTTTCGTTTCAGATAGCGAATGGCGTTCGATAACTGCGACACATTCTAGACGGTAAACAATTGTCAGACGACGTCAGAATAGAAGTGCACCTGATTGTTCAGCGCTATGCAGCTATCATCGACTTTGATATCATTTTGAAGCTCAGCTGTCCGATAACTGCACAACTGATGTAACTATCGAAATACTGTTAAAAGCATTGCAGTTTAATTATTTCCAGTTATCAAACGTCTAATGTACAAAAATTTCCCGTAGAAATCCAATAATTTCCAACAATTTTTCGTTAAGACATTTTGAACAATCCTCCATGGAAATTCTAAAGAAGTTTCCTTTAAACTTACGGACAATTTCTCGTGAAAATTCCAGAGATTTTTTCTTGAAAACTCCTTAGAGTCTCCCGCGGAAATTCTTAAGAATTTACTGTCTTATTGTTGGCCATGCCAAACTAGCCGTCTTTATTATTCTAGACTGAGAAAGCCAACGATTAATCACCCATTTTACCAAAAGCACTCTCCTACAATTATCAAGAATTTCTGCACAGATAGAAAAATCCACTGAGATTTACGCGAAACATCATGCACATAAATGGAACGCCATTTGTTCGATACGATGATAAGCGGACTGTAATTTATTGATAGGTCACTGTTTCCCGGATAGCTGAAGGGAACTTTTTTCTTTCGCACGCATCGATACAAATTAACACCTTTTATTCTCGGAACATTAAAACTTAACTTTATTACTCGGAACTTGTAATTATTGCCGCGAACAATCTTGCGGTCTAGTCGCGTTTTTAGGAAAAGAGATCGAAACGTTACAACTCATCCAAATTTATAGTTTTTAGGTAGGAAAACTCTCTAGCCCTATCTCTATTTATCTCGTATTTCTGTCTTTATTCCTCAAAACTCGTCTAATAGAAACATTTATAAATTTACCTGTGGTTGTTGATGCAATGGCACGTTAAAATAAAGCGACTCACTCGGGACAAGTTGATTACATTTCCTACATTCTCCCCCCGTTGAAAGGGACCTTTCAACACCAGCTTCGGGGCACTGTTGCGTTCTTCTCGGGACATCGTGATGTTGCCTTTTGGGCTTCGTTGAAAGCCTTCTCGGTACTTATTCTTGCGCTGCGTTGATGTTCACATTATTGTCGTTGTCTTTGATTGGTAGTAGACTGAGTCTCGATACAGATCTTTTGTATACGCCTCGCACTGTGCGTATATTAACGACTCTTACGATGTTGTCTTTTCCGGGGAAAAGCTGTTCGATGCGCCCAAGTAATTACTGTTGAGGAGGAACATTGTCTTCACGTACTACCACCAGCTGCCCTACTGCCACTGGAATCTTGGAGTGCCATTTCGATCTTTGTTGGAGTTGATTGATATAGTCGATATTCCATCGACGCCAGAAGTGTTGCACGTAGAGCTTGATTCTATCCCATCTCGATAGGATATGTAGGTTCGTATTCGTCAAGTCTGGTTCGGAAATGGCGTTGAGTGGTCGAAATATTAAAAAGTGTCCCGGCGTCAGAGCGTTATAGTCTGCCGGGTCGTCTGATAGAGCACATAATGGTCTGGAGTTAAGTGTTGCTTCGATTCTCGTCAGTACGGTGGTCATTTCTTCGAATGTCAGAACTGCTTCCCCAAAGTACGGCACAAATGGTGTTTCAGCGATCGAACTCCAGCCTCCCACAATCCTCCAAACGATGGCGCACGTGGAGGTATGTAGATCCACTGGATGGTTTTCTCTTCAATGAAGTCGTTCAGGTTTTCAGGAACGGTTGAGAATTAAACAGCTCATGCAGTTCCTTGAGGTTGTTGTTGGCCCCGACAAAATTGGTCGCGTTGTCAGAGATTAGCTTGGCACATTTTCCACGTCGAGACACAAATCTTTGCAAGGCTGCGATGAATGCTACTGAAGTTAGGGATCCTACTAACTCCAGGTGTATAGCCTTGGTTGCTTGGCACACAAACACGCAAATGTAGGACTTCAAACGGGTTGTCGAACGGATTGTAGGCTTCAAGTACACCGGTCCACAGAAATCTACTCCAGTGTTGTAGAATGGGTAGATTAATTCTATTCGATCAGCTGGAAGATCACCCATGTATTGTTGCATTTGTTTCGGTTTGTGTCGATAACACCGCAAGCAGTTGAAGCGTTTCACAGCAGATTTTCCTCGTTCAATCCAAAACGTCTCCCTTATCATTGACAACGTCAGCTGATTTCCGGAATGCATGTTCTCGCGATGATACTCCCGAATGACAGCTTCCGTAAGTTTGTGGTACGGAGGCAAGATGTACTGGTGCTTCATGTCGAAATTACAGCTTTTGTTGCGAAGTCGTCCTCCCACTCGAAGAACACCTTGGTCGTCGACAAAGGGTGATAGGGTGATCAACCTATGCCTTGCGTCAATCAACTTTCCTTGCTTCAACCGGCTAATTAGTTCAGGGTAGGCCTCCCCTTGCACTAGCTTCACTAGTTGACGAATAGCTATAGTCTTCTCTGCACCACTCATATACGATGTTTTCGGGACGTCCGTCTTCTTCTTCAAGATGCCGATAAATCTGTTGATCCACACCATAACACGAACCATTTTTCGATACGAGCTGACGTTTTCAAAAATTGTAAATGTTTCGCTTCGTTCTTCGGCACAAACGTTCACTGTTTCGTAAACCTTATCTGGTTCTTGGTATTCTCCTGGCCATGTTGCCTCGCCATCTCTCAGGAACTCGGGACCGCTCCACCACAGCGTAGCATATTGGAGCTCATTCGGCATCAACCCCCTTGATATGATGGTCCGCTGGGTTGTCGTTGGTACCTACATGACGCCACTCCATCGCTGACGTCATCGCCTGGATTTTAGTGACCCTATTTGCCACAAATTGCTTCAGTTGTTCAGGTCGGCGTGCGATCCAAGCAAGAGCAATCGTTGAATCGCACCATAGAACAATTTTATCGGTAGGGATATTCAGGGCATTTATGGTATCAGTGACTAGTTGAGCCAAGAGCAAAGCACCACATAATTCTAGCCTGGGTATTGTGAGTTCAGGCTGAGATTTTCTCGAATTCTCGGTTTTCTTTATAGGGGCGACTCGTGACCTTGAGCATACTAGCGACAAATTGACCTGACCGTTTTCGTTTGTCGACCTTACATAGACGCATGCCCCATAGGCGAGATTGGAAGCGTCAGAAAATCCATGGATTTGGATAGATTTTGAAGAAAATGGCAGAATACACCGACGTATCTTGACTTGATGGAGATCTTTTAACTGCGATTTGAACGCCACCCACCGATCGATGTCCTCTGGATCCGCATCTTCATCCCAACCTTTCTCTTTCATCCACAAGCTTTGCATGATGAGCTTCACCACGACGACTATCGGTCCTGCCAAACCAATGGGGTCAAAAAATCTGGAGATGCTAGACAGAATTTCCCGTTTTGTAGTTTCAACCTTGCAAATCACAATCGGATCAACATTGAGCTCGAACACGTCTTCTTCCGGTTTCCACAAGATTCCCAGAGCTTTGACTGATTGTTTTTCACCGACCAATAACTTCTTCTCGATTTTGTCCTGAGGGAGGGTTTGAAGAAACTGTTTGCTGTTGGAGCACCATTTGTGGAGCTCGAATTTACCACTATCAAACAGTCCAATGATTTCATCCTTCAGTTGAATGGCTTGCTCTAGTGTGTCCGCCCCTGTCAACACGTCGTCGATGTACGAATCTTTCGCGACAACTTTCGCCGCGTCAGGAAAACGTGTTGCTTCATCGATACATAGCTGCTTCACAGTCCGAACCGCTTGAAATGGTGCGCTCGCTAGCCCGTAGGTCACCGTTGTCAATCGATACACGTGAGGCTCGCTTGTTTTGTTGGGTGTCCACAAGATTTGCTGATATGGTTGATGATTCGGAGAGATTTTCACTTGTCGATACATCTTGCTAACATCAGTAGTAAATGCAATCTTCGGAACACGGAACCTCATTTCTATTTCGTTCAGCTTCGGTTGAATAATGGGACCCACAAGTAGGTTGTCGTTCAATGATTTTCCGTTGCTAGACGGCGCCGAACCATCGAAAACCACCCGGCATTTTGTTGTACTACTATCCGGATTTTCAACGGCGTGATGAGGCAAAAAGTAGTCTTGACCAGATGAAGCTTCGTATTGTTCCATGGGACCCAGATCCACCATATGGCCAAGGTTGACGTATTCGTTAACAAAGTCTTCGTAATCCGTAGCCAATGTCCAATTTTTCATCAAACGTCTATCCAGGGCTTGCAATCTTTTGTGGGCCATCTGCCTTGAATCACCTAGGTCTGGGCAACCTTTCTTGAACGGCAACTCCACGATATAGCGGCCATCCCTTTGACGACGATGAGTTTTAATAAAATGCTGCTCCGCCTGTTCCTCTTGGGTAGTAAGCGTTGATTCCGTCTCACTATATTCACTCTGCCAAAAGCTTCTTAGCAAACGGTCCAGATCATCATTAGAGACAAAGGCAGAAACAAGTGATTTTTCGACTTCTACCTTGCCACCTATCACCCAGCCGAATAGCGTTTCTTGCATGATAGGGCTTCCCTGCAGCAGTGGGACTCGCCTTGTTTCCAAAATTCTCATGTAGACGTCGGCACCGATCAACGCATCGATGCGATCTGGAACATTGAAGAACGGATCTGCTAAATCCAAATTGTTTGGAATCATCAAGAACCTTGTGTCGAAACCTTCAATTGGCAAATTCGCCGTTATCCTCTTGGTAACCAGGCACTCAATTTCAGTCTCAAAGGAAGATGTGGTGGAACGAATTACAGTTTGGACCTTGTACTGGATGGACGAAGTATTCCCACAGACTCCTGTAACTTGTGCATTGCCCTTAATTTTCTTCAAACCGAGCCGTTGGATACAGTCTTCAGTGATGAAATTGACCATGGAACCGGAATCCAACAAAACTCGAACCTTATGTAACTGCTTGCGGGGATCTTCAACGTAGACGACAGCAGTGTTGAGAAGAACCTGGCGCTGGATAGGGAACGATCGACAAGCTTGTGCCACAGTAGTGTTTGAAACAGATGGTTCAGCCGCCGTTTTTTCGTGGTGGACCTTTGATTGATTACTCAGGACGACATCACGAGGTACTACAGGTAGCGACGGTTTTGGGTCCAAATGCAATAAAGTGTGGTGTTTTTTCTGGCACTTCGACACAAACTCCGGGTACATTGAAGTGCGGTGTGGTTGTTGGACAAACAGTTGAAGCAAAGATTCAGTGATTTAGCCTTTTCAATACGCTGCTGTGGTGTCAATTTTAGAAATTCTTCACACTGGTTGATATAGTGGTTTTGCCGACATAAGAAACAGCTGATTTTGCTACGCTCACGAGTGGCAGTTGCAACAAAGGGACGATTTGAAGACGGTGCACGAGAGCCAGGAGCGGACAGAGGTCTAGATGGACGAATCGAAGAAGTAGGACCACAGCTTTTATTAAGGCACTCCAAATTCTCCAACATACGACAGTGGTTGGCCAAAAAACTCACCAACTCTTTCCATTTTGGCAAATCGGACTCTCCAAGCTCAGCTTCATATTCCCGGCGGATTCGAGGATGTAAACGCATCATAACCATTTGGGCGAAAATTAGTTCTGACATTTTATCCAAGGGAATATCTAGGGCATTCAAAGCACGAATGTGCTTCACAAAACTATCAAGCATCGATCGCAAACTAGAAGCATTCTCGGATGTCAAATGCGGAATTTGAAATATGTCTCCCAAATGTTTCTCGACCAGCCACCGTTTGTTTTCGTAGCGACGGTTCAATGCATCCCAAAGAGATGAAAAAGTTTCCTCGTTGCACTGCAAATTTTTTGCTTCTCCACACAAACACATTCGCAAATAATGTAGCCGTTCAAAATCGTCGAGATTGTCACGGCGGCAGATGATCGATTTGAATTGATCACGGAAGAAAATCCAGTTTTCATAATGACCGTCGAATTTAGGGAGAGGAATGTCTGGGAGCTTGGTTTTGGAATTAGTGGAGTCGAGTTCTTGTTTTACGGTTTGACTACCGTCCGCAATTGGTGGTTTTGCCTGTTTCAAATGGCGACGAATTTTGAACCGGCTTTTATCGAGAATATCTTCTATTTCCTCTTCACGCTCCCTAATTTCAGCAAGGTCATCGTCCTTCACCAGGCCATATAGCTTCGAACGGGTGTCAAAAAACTGATTTCGCAAATCATCAAGAACGGATAATTTTTCCTCCAATTCATCAAGGTCACCCTTGTCGGCAGAGAAAGCTTCTACAAACGATAGGAGCTTTTTCGAACGATCGCGAATAGCGTCGAAAATTCGATAGAGGCTAATAAGCTTTTTGTCGGTCATTTTGAGGTCACGCTAGTATGCTTCAAGTGGGCTTGCTCAAGGGAAACAAAATGGCTCGTCACCTACCTTTTTTTTCGGCGAAGTTGAACGAAAAGCGTTGTTTTGCGGTGGCTTGCAATGGCTGCCGCTGGCGTCAGTAGGCACTTTCTGCTATTAACCTCTGCTTTGGAGGAATTCGAGCACTTTTTGTTCTCCTTTTCTTTTATAATCACTTCAATATTTTTCGTTTATTGGTTCAATTTTTCTAACACTTTAGCTAGCACACAGGCTGCTACGTCCAATGTTTTACACTCGCGACGATTGCAAACCATCCCCAAATCATAGAGATTCGCCAAACGTTTCACTCGGAACGTTAATTTTATGACCAGTTCGCTCGGCACACCAATTGGTTAGCCACTTCACTCGGCACTATGTTATTTCGGGATGTTTGCTGCACTTACGCAATACGCGTTTTTCACTGGCGACGAATGTCGCAGATACTATTCCCCACAGTTTGCAAAAAAAGTCTCAATTTCTGCTAGCTAGAAATTGAGAGCACTCACGTTTCGCGTAACTTTCGATACGACGGTACGTAATTTGTCCGGACTTAAATCAATTCGAGAACACAGTCTCAAAATTGCGACGATTCAATTCGCACGTGCTGCATTCGCGACGGTATAGAATACAATGGCTGACAAGCATCTTTTTTGCTGTCTTTGTTCGCTTTTTGCACGGCTCACACCAATACCATTCGGGACGGCTTTCGCGCTGTTCCATTTGTTCGTCACAATGCATCGTCGTTTTCGACGAGTCCATTCAAATTGATCGTTGCGCGATTATTCACTCGGACCCTTCAGCTATCTGGTTCGAAGGATCAAAATGTTCGATACGATGATAAGCGGACTGTAATTTATTGATAGGTCACTGTTTCCCGGATAGCTGAAGGGAACTTTTTTCTTTCGCACACATCGATACAAATTAACACCTTTTATTCTCGGAACATTAAAACTTAACCTTATTACTCGGAACTTGTATTTATTGCCGCGAACAATCTTGCGGTCTAGTCGCGTTTTTAGGAAAAGAGATCGAAACGTTACAACTCATCCAAATTTATAGTTTTTAGGTAGGAAAACTCTCTAGCCCTATCTCTATTTATCTCGTATTTCTGTCTTTATTCCTCAAAACTCGTCTAATAGAAACATTTATAAATTTACCTGTGGTTGTTGATGCAATGGCACGTTAAAATAGAGCGACTCACTCGGGACAAGTTGATTACATTTCCTACACCATTATTAGCGTAATTCAGCGCGTGATATAGCCTAAATGTATACAATATTTGACGTAAATCGTCAATGTTGCAAGTTGTAAGCAAACTTGTTAGGGAAAGGACCTTTTCCGCGTCAAATAGTGTAAATTTCCGCATCTCAAGTTTTACGCGCTGTTTACTTTTCATTATAACACATACACATACTTTTCATACAAAACACAAAACACAAACAAACAAAAACAAGTTACTCATGTAAATTGTGACGATTTTTCTGCTGAAACTCCAAACAATTTTATTTGGGAATTACAAAGACCTTCTCTAGGTAATTCCAAAGATTGCTCGAAAATGTTTTCCAAATTTTGGAAAAACTTATAGATTTTTCTGGAGAAGTTCATTAGATTTTTCATGCGAAATTCAAAAGATTCTTCTTTTAATGTCTTGAAAATATTCCGAAAAAATGCAAAAAAAAAATCTTAGAAAAACGTAATGAAAAAATCGCCACGCCGATTCACGCCGCCGCCGCCGGCCAAAATTTTGACAAACGCCGCCGCCGACGAATATCGGACCGGCGCACACCTTTACTTGGGGGTGGTCAAGCTATGGTTTGGGAAGCATTGTTTGCAACTGGCACAAAAAATCTGTCGTTTATCCATAGTATACTGTCCTATAACTGTCATAGATCCAGAATACGGACCTGACGAGCTCAGTTGTCTATAGTGACTACCGAATTTGCCTATCATTAGCATTAGCTTTGTTACGGTGTAATTCGTAGATTGGACACTTTGAGAACCTTATCAAGAATGCTATCAGAAATCAAGAAAGGGAGTGGTCCAGTCTTAAACAATAATAACAAAAGCATAATCCCATCTTCACCGTAACTAGGGAGTAGAAGGAAGTGTTGGTGTGGAAAAAAAGTGAACAATATGAATTATAATGCCCTTGAATCGATGGAAATAGAATGTTCCTGTTGGAATGTAGAGCCATAGAAAAGGAAAATGAGTAGTGTCATACTACAAGTTCGACATTACTCACATGGCCCACAACCGAAAATATTGTTCTATCATTTATTTACCATTTGGGAAAATCATTTCTGCACTATCAATATTTCCACTCTCTGTATTTACAGAATTCATTTGAGTTCGATTTAAAGTACTGTTCGAATTGTCCCCGGCGAAGTGATGAGAAAAGCCAACATTACTAATTATGTTGGAAAGCCCATGTTTTCATAACTTGAAAATCGCTTCATATTTTATCATTGAAGGCGCGTACAACGTCCCATACACCCACCCACTGCTGGGGAGCTTTCACATTCATCACATCCCCTTACCGGAGAGAGCTTTCCTCTCTCAGCATCGTCTACACGCTTAAAGTCATTCACACAATTTTGTGTTTCGATCACACAAAACGGGCCTAATCTGGAACAACACATTTTATGAGTAACTGCCATGTTACTCATTTTAGTGTAATTGACGGTTAACGATTTCCGATGAGTTCATTTCACACAGTGAGAGAGCAGCCGGAAAACGGACCTAACCTGAATTATATTTTTTCATGTAAATTGAAAATTATCGCAACATTTTTATACTATTTCAGAGGAGTCCCCATTTGTTTCGATATGACCAAACTAAAGTGTGATGCTTATAGTCGCACATTTTAGTTGTATCGTATCGAAACATGACGAAAATCCTCAGGAAAAATAATTTTCGTTGCGATGCATGCCGGGCGCAACCGCCATCATGGCGATCAAAATGGACAGTTCGAAGCAAAATTTCTTACACATATTAAAAGAATAAAAGACATTACACAGCGACTGTGCATGTCTTACACATAATTTTCACACAAATTGCTATTCTCTCGTGTCATTATCCGTCATGTGTGTAAATTATTCATGCGATGTGTAATTTACTTTAAGCGTGTAGCCGGCGCCGCTGTTGAGAGAGTATACGCGCGGTCGGGTTTTTCGAACGCCGCTAAGCGGCGCAACAAGGAGCAACATCAACACCCGGCCCGGACCGGCCCCATTCAGTTCTCGGTAGTACGTCGTCGTTGTTGGATCGTCTGTTGTCGTGTGCGGTGCCGGCCTGTTACGCTCAGAAGAGCAGCTCCAGAAGAGACGTGTGTTCCGCGGAACGGTCGGTCGGTCGGTCATCGCCGCCTTCTTACCACCGCACAGGGCAGCTTAGAGCAGCGCAAGTCCAGTTTTCTCGCCGCTTTTGTTTCCATCCGTTCTTGTGTGGCTGTGTGGTGCTCCTCGATGCGATCAATCGGTGCTTGTTTTTGCTTCAGATCTTTCTCAAGTTCTTTGCGCGGAACGTTCGGTGATGATGGAAGTCGATCTTTTCTAGAAGCAGAAGAAGCCATCGCGCGCACAATAACATACCTGTGGATGGTTGTGCCAGGGAAAGAGGGCACGGAATCCAAGTGAAGTAGAAGCCATCTAGCCAGGTTTCACGAAGATGTGCAGACGTGTTGGTTGGTTGTGATCGTTGTTCTGGAGAAGTGCCCTGTGTGGTGAAGAATTCGAATAAACTGTGTTGCAAAACTGAAGAATGAAATTCGCGATCGCGAGTATAATGGATCTTGGTTGCGTGCGTGTGTTTGTGCGCGCATAGAAGTGCGGCAGTGGCAGTGAACCTAGCAGAAGAACCTAGGTCCGAGGGCTGGTGATCGGGACTTGATCGCGTCTGAAAGTTCGGAACCTCTTATGCGTTTCGCAGTGACAACTGAAAAGTACCGATTGGTGGTTTATTTGGGGGTTGTCGAATCGACCGGCAATTGATTCACCTGGCAGTGACATCGTGTGGGTGATCGAGTGTTGTAGGTGCGCTGTGAAGGAATGTGAATCATACGTCGTGGCCAGTCTGTGGAGAGGTGGACAAATTTTGCAATTCCATCATTTGGCCGGCACAGTTTATTGTTGTTAAGGGGTTGTTTTTGTTCCACATTCTGTTTTGCTATAACATAAATACAAAACTATACATCGCAAGTGTCGAACACAGGTATTTACGTACATATCGCTGGGGCGAAAGCCGGTGTAAAAAAAAGAAAAGAAAACAAAATAAAGGAAACCCATCGAACCATCACCAAGAATGTGCAGCAGGCAGCCAACCCAAGTTGTGACCATATGTGCACTGCAGTGATTGCTTCGAATTAGTCTCGATCTATTGGAATATTCAGCCGGGGTGTAAGGTGTTTTGTAAATATGCTTGCATATCGATAATTTGAGAGTGTACGTAGTGTGAACAGTGGCGGCAGCGATCGTGCATTTGAAGAGGTGTGAAGATATGCTCCAAACAGTTTGATTGGAAGCTATTCGGATGGATGAATGTTTTCACTAATTGGCTAAATTGAGTGGCAAAGTGAATGGTATCGATCGAGTGTGGCCAGCCGGTGGATTGTTTTGAAAACATACAAACCAAGCGAGAAGAATCCACAGTGGACTTACTCGTTGGAAGCGGATTGGCGCCGTCAACCTTGCGGAACGAAAGTGTAAGTTTGCGTTCCAGTTTGGTTTACGTAAGGTTCTATCTGTTGAAAATGCAAAACCACACATAGGTACTTACTTTGAGCTTGGTTCTCTCGATTTCACCCTGTAGCCAGTGATGCAAGGTCAGAAGCTGGGTCTTCGTTTTTATTCGATTACGTTTTCCTTCGTCATGTTCAGGATCTTGAGATTATTTCTCCGGGTTATGTGACTTGGTTTTATAGTTTGGTTTGAGAATGTTCTGAAAATCAATATTCAAAAAAAGGATTGAATATTAAAATTGATGACTACATATTAGATAGTAAACAGAATAAAGATATAGAATCGTTATTTTAATTCGAGTTAGCTTTCTTCAGAACTCTACATGATATTATAATTTGACAATTTTCCAACTTCCCCCTCTAATTGATCAACTTTTAATGTATACAAAAACAGCTGGTCCCAAGGCGAATCGATTAGAGAAAGAATCTTGTAAATCGGTCTATCCGTTCGAGAGTTATATTGCCTAGACCTGTGCGCCACCGCGCCACGCCGCCGCCGCCGGTGGTTTTACTCGCGCCGCCGCCGCCGACGATTTTGGGTCGGCGCGCCGCCGATCATAATTTGGCCACGCCGGTGAGTAATCGCAATAAAAATCAATTAACTTAAGTCGAGTCGAGCCAAGCACGAGATTCAGTGTCTCGGCCTAATAATTGAGATCGAAATACGTATCTGTGAAGAAATACAGTGTGGTAGAGTTAATTTGAATAGTACTAAACTAGTCTTATGGAAGTCAAAATTCAATTTCAAATCTACCTCAAACTATGGTGTCCCTAGGTCAGTTTAGTGACATACATTGTCTTGGTTAATTAGTTTGAGAGTTTGAATGAGGATTTATCTAGTATAATAACACATAAATTGTTAAACTGATCTTTGGAATGCGTTAAGCCAAGGCCTCATTTAGTCGGGCACCTAAACTTGTAGGTGACTCGCAAAATGGATTTGTTGTGGAGCCTGGATACATGCCCAAAGCGTCCCCATTCTTAAAGGATCTGGCATTGGTGCAGGAAAATTATTGCAGTTAAGAAATTTAAGTTGCACATTAGTTATTTTGACATTTTTTTTATTTATTTAAATCAACTTATTTAATCAGTTTTCTTTGTTTTAAGATTTGTGCTATTAGGATAGTTGGCTTATAAGGCAAACTGATTTAGCAAAATAATTAAATCCCAACTGTTAATGATTTACCGATTTTTTTGTTCTGACTCCCGAGTAAGTAATTCATATTTTGAAATCAATTTCTGAACATAACTGACAAAACCACTTGCTGAGCATCAGCAAAGCAAATATTGCTGAGCAAATATTACGAGCATCAGTTAAACACGCTACCCAGACGTAACCCAGAACTGGGGTGTTGTCGCCTCGCTGAATAGTATTTAATCAAATTATCTAGTTAAAACGTCAGGTATTTTCAAACATAACGAAAATTTAATTTTATTTTATTGTCTTGAAATTATTTAATACTGTATTATAAAAGCCTTATTGTGAAATTCCTGGAATTTCGGGGAATATTCGAAGAAGTATCGTTCAAACATTCATTTATGAATTCCTTCGATAAATACTCCAGGAATTAGTTCGGAAATAAATCAAGAAATTTATTTGATAATTCCTTCAGATATTCTTCCGAAAAGTTCCTTTTAAATAGCCTTAGAAGATTATTTTAGGAATTCTTCCTATTTTTCTGGGTATTCCTTCGGAAATTCCTTACAAAATTTCTCCGAAAATTCCTCAAGAATTTTCATTACGGATTTCTTCAGAAAATCCTTTACGAACTTCTTTCGGAAATTGCTTAAGGAATGCTTTAGGATTTTTTTCCACGAATTCCTACAATCTCCTTCGGAGACTCCTTGAGGAATTGCTTTAAATATTCCATTCGTTCTTTTAAGAATTTCTTCGGAATTTTGTTGAGAATTTCTTCGAAAATTTTTCCTTTTGAAATTGTTTCGGCATTTATTTCATGAATCGCTGGAAAAAGTTTTTCTAGATATTCATAAGGAATTAATTCAAATTTTGCCTAAGGAATTTCTTCAGAACTTCTTCCAGCAACTCCTTTAAAAATTTCTTCGGGAATTCTTCCGGTACTTCCTGCAGGAATTTCTTCAAAAATGCCTTCATCTTGCCTAAAGTCTTTGTTTGTTTGTTGTTTGTTTCTAAAATTCAATAAGTAACAACGTCGCAAACAATTTCATTTTCAATGAATTTGATAAAAAAAATCTGGAGAAATCTCCGAAGGAAATCTTGGAGGTTTTACGAATAATCTTTTAAAGAAGTCCCTGGAGGAATATTCGAATGAATTCCAGGCGGTATTTTTATTTTTATTTAAGAAATAAAATTCTGGAGGAATTCACAAATAAGTTTTTGGAGGCGTTTTAAAAGAAATTTTTATTGGGTTTAGTGCAGCAATTTCCAAATAAACTTTTGAAGGGATTCCCAAAAGAAAACCTGAATGGATTTTCACAAATAATTCCTAAAGGAACTTCTAAAAGATTTTTTGAAGGTAAAATACTTCCCTAAAGAATTCCTAAAGGAATTTCCAGAGGAATCGATAAAGGTATTTTTGAAGGATTTTATGATGGAATTTCCGAAGGAATTCTCAAAGGAAATTACGGAGAAAATCCTAATAGAATTTCAGAAAAAATACCTACTGGTTTTTCTGATGTAATTCCTAGGTTTCTCCAAGAATTCCTTTGGAATTTTTCTCAGTAATTTGCTCAGAAATTGCCTCAAAAAGTTCTACAAAAACTCCTCCGTAAACGAATTCCAGAAAGTTCTTCGGAAATTCTTTCGGATATTTCTTAAAATTTACTTCGGGATTACGTCAGAATTTCCTCCACGTATTCCTTTGTTTAAGAAAACCTTAGGAAATTCGTTAAGGTTCGTTCTTTTAGAAATTCCTTTGAAAATTTCTTAGGAAATTGCTTTAGGAATTGCTTTAGGAATTGCTTTAGGAATTGCTTTATAAAATCCTTTAGGAATTCTTTTGGATATTCCTTCCGAAAATCTTTTGCAAATTCCTTTTGAAATATCGACGGAAAATATTTTAGAATTCCTCCAAAATTCCTCCAGGGGTTTGGATATACCTTCCGAAAATCATTCGTAAATTCCTTTTGAAATATTGACGGAAAATATCTTAGAATTCCAAAATTCCTCTAGGGGTTCCTTAGCAAGTTCTTTGACAACTTTTCCTGAAATTCCCATAGGAATATTTTCAGAACTACCTTAAACAATTCCTTGGGAATTTCTACGGGTATCCTTTGAAAATTCTTTGGTAACTTTAGAAACAAGTTCTTGGACATTTCCCTCAATAATTCCGTCACAACATTCTCCATTTCTTTTGCATTTTTTCGGGAATCACAAAATTATAAAAAACTATTTATACTCTTTCGGAAACTAATTTTCGAATGAAATCCTGAAATAATATTCTACTGCAGCGGTTCTCAACCTTTTTCTTGAGAGGTACCCCTTCAAACTTTTGCATTAATTGAGGTACTCTTGATAATAGGCTTCTAAGCCTCTCGTAGACACGCTTTCTAGCCGCTTAAAAAGATGATTCTTTTGCATCCTGAAAGGACGCTTCTGAGCCTCTTAAAAGTATGCTTCTAAGCCTCTTGAAAGAAGAATTACGAGCTTCTTGAAGGTAGGCTTTCGAGCATCTTAAAAAGAGCCTTCCGAGCTTTTTGAAAGAAGGCTTGTGACCTTCTTAAAAGGAGGCTTCTTCTGCATCTTGAAAGGACGCTTCTGAGCCTCTTGAAAGTATGCTTCCAAGCTTCTTGAAAGAAAAATTCCGTGCCTCTTGAAGGGAGGCTTCCGATTCACTTAAAAATAGGCTGTCGAGTCTCTTAAAAAGAGCCTTCTGAGCTTTTTGAAAGCAGGCTTCTAGCCCTCTTAAAAGGAGGCTTCCGAGCCTCTTGAAAGGAGCTTCTGAAAGTTTGCTTCCAAATTTCTTGATAAGAGGCTTCTGAGCCCCTTGTAAAGAGGCTTTCGAGCATCTTGAATGGTGGCTTTTGAGCTACTTAAAAGGAGGCTTCCTATGCATTTTTAAAGGATGCTTCTGAACCTCTTGAAAGTATGCTTCCAACCCACTTGGAAGAAGAGTTCCGAGCCTCTTGAAAGGAGGCTTTCGAGCCTTTTGAAAGAAGGTTTTCGAGCTTCTTGAGAGGAGGCTTCCAAGCCTCTTGACAGAAGGCTTCCAAGTCTCTTCAATGGAGGCTTTCGAGCCTCTTGAAAAGAGCCTTTTGAAAA
Organism: Armigeres subalbatus; assembly: GCF_024139115.2. Classification (NCBI taxonomy): domain Eukaryota; kingdom Metazoa; phylum Arthropoda; class Insecta; order Diptera; family Culicidae; genus Armigeres; species Armigeres subalbatus. Next base: position 435,301,160 of record NC_085140.1, on the reverse strand, counting down.
GAACCTTCCGAGCCTCTTGAATGAAGGCTTCCAAGTTTTTTGAAAAAGGCTTCCGACCCCTTGAGAGATTTTTGAAAGAAGACTTCCGAATTTCTTAAAACGAGGCATCCGGGACTCTTGGAAGAAGACAAAGGCCTTTTGAAAGGAGACTTCCGAACCTTTTGAAAGAACCCAGTCAACACAAAATCATATATGATGCAGCATAAGATGCTAGAGTGGAGACGATATACGTACATGTTGTATGGGGAAATACCTATATTGCCTCCACTTTAGCATCTTATTCGGCATTATATACAATCTTGTTGTGACTGGGAAGGCTTCTGAACATCTTGAAAGGAGGCATTCGAGCTTTCGAGAAGCGTAGAAGAATGCTTTTTGTTCTCTTGCCACAAAGCAACCGAGCTTTTCTGGAAAAAAAGCCTTCATGCCTCTCAAACGGAGGCTTCCTAACCTTTAGATTCTAGATTTTGGTTCAAAATGTTTCTAACGTATTTGTCAACATTTTGTTTAGATCAGGTAGATTGCAATAAATATTTTTTTAAATTTGCTTTTTGTCCGATTGTTTTTTTTTTTCGTTCAGCAACCCTTCATACGCTGTTCTGGTTTAGGAGGGCAGGGTTCAATTGGCTTTGATTTACTGATCGCCATGCATATTATGTACAAGACAAAGTTTTGAAATAAAATATACACAATTATCTAAACTTTTTCAATAAGCTCCGATTGGAATTGAAATACGTCCGCCATTATGCATTTTTGCCCGAGGTACCCCATAGGGCCAGTGAAGGTACCCCCAGGGGTACATATACCCCAGGTTGAGAACCGCTGTTCTACGGTTTTACCCCAGGTTGAGAACCGCTGTTCTACGGTTTTACCTGTGGTTTTACTAAAGGAATTTCCCAACGAGAACCTTAATGGTTTTTGAAAAAATGCCTTCATGGAGTTTTCGCAGAATTTCTTATGGGGTTTTACAAAGGAATTTCTAATGAAACTTAGAAAAAAAATGTAGTTTCCTCCGGAAATCCCTTCAGGAACTCCACGAAGAACTTTTTTGGCATATTTTACCAATTTTTAAGAAAAATATTCAGTTTGGTTGGTCGTCGTGCCCAAGTCTTATTCAGCCAGAGCTCATATTAGTTATGTTGATCATCTATTGAGATTTGTGCATACAAAAACGCGAGGTGGGGAGTAAACTGTCCATTGTGGTTGTCATTAGTGGACTCCATCGTGAATGCCCTTCCAGGATCTAAGGGTCACAGCAGATGAACGAAGAAGCACTTCAAATTCTCTAAATATACTAGATACGCAGCCGCTCAAACATTGCCCAATTGTATATGTAACTCAAAGAATAGTAGTTAGAATTTTTCTGAAATTTAGATATATTGAGAAGTAAATCGACTGGAGTTTATCAAAATCCTGAATTGGGAAAACTTTTGGAAAAAAATATTAACAAATTAGTCCTATGACACCGAAGTCTAATTCTCAATACTGCTCAAGGGATACGAAAAGTGAAGCAGGATTCGTTGTTAAATTTTGATTCATCAAAATCAGAGAATGATAAAATAATTGTAGTTTAAATAACATTTTGAGATCAGGTACTTATTAGTGTCGCTGGTAATTTACTATGGAATGTGCTGTTTGATGATCGACAAACATAGAATATTTCAATTTTAATCCACTGAAGTCGATTTTTATACGGTGTGAATCAAAACCACGTGAATTCAAAAATCCGCGTTAAAATTGTTTTTTTTGCCACTGATTTTTTCATCCACGCCGGTTCACGCCGCCGCCGATAAAAGCCAACGGCGCGCCGCCGTGACGCCGCCGCCGCCGGAGCAAAAGTGACCACTACGCCGCCGCCGCCGATTATATGACCGGCGCACAGGTCTACTCAAAGGAAAAGTCCTTTGAGGCAATATAACTCACGAACGAATAGACCGATTTACAAGATTCTTTCACTAATCGATTCGCCTTGGAACCAGGAAAACTGATTTTTATATACTGAAGATTAGTTTTTTTTATTATTTTCACAAAATAGCCTACATTTTTTGTTTTTTGCCATTACTTTTTGAGAGAAGTCTGGCATGATACAAATTAAAAATCTGTCAACAAAAAAATAGTTTTTTCATTTTTTAAATTAAGTTTTTATAACTAAAAATGTGACTCTATATTAAGGATGTCTCAGTTTGGAACTTCTTTATGCTCTTGCCTTATATTTATCAAAATTTATTCTTCTAAAAGAAAGGCTTCTTCCGCCTAATATATTTGTGGAAACCATTTCGATATCCGTTAAAATGAGATTCTTAAAATTCATAACATTTTAAGTATTTCAGAAAATCCAGATTGAGTTAAATGTAATCTAAGCTCTAAAAGTTCTGAAAATTATAAAAAGGATTTTGAATTGGATAAACTTGAAAACATTGAAAATAACGTGATTCACTTTCAATTTTAACTTCTAAGTAACTCTAAGAGCCTAAGAAGTAGTTTCCATGTAAGTATATTTTACAACATTTGAAAATTATTAATTTGAACGATTTTCAAACAGACATAGCTCAAATTAAAAAGTAGTATTCAGATAAAAAATGGTCTACAGTGCACGTAAGCCCATTGGTATTCCAAAAAGAATTTTGATTACGGTATTAAAAATTGGATTTTTTGCACTGAAAAATTACTGCCATCACAATTTTTATGAATTGTCCGGAGGACCTCCAGTGGCCACTCAGATTCATGACCCAAGCCTCTTGGAAAGAGGCGTAATTGCATTGGTATTCCAAAACAGAAATTTGATGCGGTATTAAAAATTGGATTATTTGCACGGAAAAATTACTGCCATCACAATTTTTATGAATTGTCCGGGAGACCTGCAGTGGCCACTCAGATTCATGAGCCGAGCCTCTTGGAAGGAGGCTTCCGAGCCTCTTGGAAGGAGGCTCCCGAGCCGCTTGGAAGGAGGCTCCCGAGCCTCTTGAAAGGAAGCTTCCGAGCCTATTGGAAGGAGGCTCCCGAGCCTCTTGGAAGGAAGCTTCCGAGACTCTTGGAAGGAGGCTCCCGAGCCTCTTGGATGGAAGCTTCCGAGCCTTTTGAAAAGAAGCTACTGAGCTTTTCGGAAGTAGGTCTCAGACCCTTGAAATGGAAGCTTCCGAACCTTATGATTCTAGATTTTATTCACTCGATGTTCTGTCTTTTACGTCTTCTACAATCCAACTGGAACTTGACATGCTTTTCAACTTGATCACCAACATGCATGTACAATACAAGGTTTTGAAATAAAAAAATTACACAATTATCAAAACTGTTTCAATACGTTTTTATTGAAATTCTAATATATCCGCCATTACGCATCTCTGTCCGAGGTACCCTTGGGGCCAGAAAATGTACCCTCAGGGGTACATGTTCCCCAGGTTGAGAACCGCTGATGTAGCCAATTTTGAAGCCGATTTTCGTACCGAATAATTCAATCAACGATTGTTATAATATTGATATAAAGGTATCAGCCTCTGTTACGTACTAATACCGTTAGTTGGATTAATTACGGTTTTTATAAATATATCAGGAATTGAAACTAAAAGCTTCAAAATCATAATGAATGAACACTTCGCGAAATTCCCAAGAAGATATTAATCTCTTGAAAGAAATAATAGGTCATAGAAAAATACGAAATTCTCTTCTATAAACAGCAATAATTGTAAAGTAAATGAATTATTGTATTTTTTACTGAAATGTTTTTATTTTTTTACTACTTTCAAATTTCATTGTTTTATTGGAACAAATTTATTGCTAATTTTGACCATTCTAAACCAAGGTTGGAAGCTTCCTTGATGTTACGAAACCTCTGTGAATTACCTATTTCTTCAATTTAACTAAAGTAGTTATATGTTCCTTGTCTATTTAGCATGCCTCTGGAACATTGTTCAAAATTGATAAAAAATAATACTACTCTACTGGTTTACAATTGGTACATTGGCCTTAAAGAAAAGATAAAAAATTCAAATTAAACTTCTGTAGTCGATTGTATGGTAACACTGCACCACACAACTCGTCAATCGTGATCGTAGTCGATTTGCGCCTTCAATGGTCACATAGCTACAATCTGCCAGCTCAAGGTATCTCAAGTTGGGATAAAGATCGGGCAACTTCAGCAGATTCAAAATCCTACTCGACGGCATACCTATCACTGGCGTTTGGGGATCTTCCAGAATAAGTTCTTCCAGTTGGTTCAGAAAGCGAAGGCCTGTGAAAAAACTGTCACCATAGCCGCAGGATACCGTTAGTCGCTTAAGCTTACTGAAGTTTTTACAAATACACGTCATGATACAGTTTGGTTTAGAATTCGCGAAAAGTTCTGCACGCATATCGATCACGTTCGGAAGCAACTGTCGGAATTCTTCGATTACACTGGAATCACTATTCCGGCTGAGCAACGACAGGCTGAGTTGCTTTACATTCACCAATGGGTGGCCGTAGTTGATAATCGGGAAATCGTTTCTTCCGGAGAGACTCAAAGTCTGTGGAATAAAATAAATGCATTAGCCCAAATGTATTACGCAACATATTTTGCTTAAATAAACAACGCAGAAGGGAACGAGTTTATACAATCCCATTGAATTCCATTGTATGTATATGGGATTGTATAAACTCGTCTTATGACAGGTGAAAACATTCCACTAAAAAGCTCAAAATAATTTTCTTAGCAGAAGGGAACTTACCTTAAGACTTTTAAGAAGCTTTAACAAGCAGAACGAGTTAGAATTTAACGAATTGTAATTAAATTTTAATTCTTGAATATCGGGACACGCTTTGGTGAGTACGTCGAGCACTATCTCACTGATGTTGAAGGTGAGTTCGACTTTTTTCAAGTATTTAAACCCAGCAAAGAATGTCTGCAAACTTGTACACCTAGTTTCAGAATCTCAACGTTTGGAAACTGTAGATCATCGAGTGGGACGAAATAGTCCACTGATACCCACTCCAGACTCTTCAGCTGTGGTGCCAGTCGACGTATTACTGGGATGGATCTATTTGCATCCATTGCGTCGTAGAATTTTATACTCAAGTGCGATAAGTTCGCGGCACACAGATTCCGGATTTGTAGTACGTTTATCATTGAGTGCAAGGCACGCATTTTATTCATCTCGGGATAGCACAAATGGAAACGATTCAGGTCCGAAGCGTGCACTCTGACTATCAGCTGCTCCAGGTTTGGCGAACGAACTAACACGTTACATAGTTCTTCTTCAGATAAATCGTTGAAACAGCAGAAGCTCTCCAAATTGGCACCGAGCACATCTAGAATATCGTTGATCTTCTCGTAATTGTGTATAAAATGTGACATTATCTCGACATTACGATATGAACGGGAGCTTTTCCGGAGGTATTGCATCACAGGACTATTGTGCTCTAAGCTTAGACTGAGAGTTATTTTGCGTAGGAATTTGACATTGAAAGCCAGATTGCTCCATAGTTGACACACCAATGAAGCTGACTTACGATCACTCAACGGAAGAAAGGAAAATATGTGCCCTATCGGTTCCACCGGAAGGTGTGTCAGAAGTAGTCTTTCGGTAGCCATATGCTGCACTGTATCTTTGCGAGGAATAGTTGAAACATTCGGCGATGCATGCTTTTAATCTAGTTATAGGTATGATTAATCGTCATAAACATCAAGTACTGATACCGAGGTGTCTGGCTACCACGTATGTTTATTGTTTTGCCAGTGAGCCGATTAAGTTATTTTGAAAACTCGTATCTACCTGTACAGTAATTAGCTTCTTCTGGCGAAGACCCATGAAAGGTTGAATATCTAGATTCAATATTCCTTTATACTGGCCGAACACAGCATGGAATGAAATGAGTAGTTGTGTCGTTCAAAGGGGAACACTCTGGAAGTGTGTGTGTGTACAAATTTTGTAGACACACTTTTTGAAACTTGGCATTATCCGATTTACTCGCAACAAGTTGCATTCGACGGGAAATGTGGTCCCATTGTTTGCTATTGAATGGCCCGATCGGACATTGAATTTAGAAATTAAAAAATTATCATTTGATAAAGTGGTATTTGCTTTTACTTACATGTGATGACCGATTTTGCAACATATGCTTTTTCTTAGGGAATCTTTGAGACACTCTCAATCAAACCAGGTGGCCCTGCTCTTGGCTCGTCTGGGTCTTGGATAATCGGAAAACAGACTTCAAGGTCACATTTAATATGTGTTTAGCTTTCCAAATTCTGTAAGGAAACAAATCATTATTTTTAATCATATAAAAATATCGATATTATAAAATCGTCCTCTTCGGCATTCGGTTCTTTACAAGACAGCGAAGCTTTCAGAGAGAATTCCGTGATTTGATCTGCACCGTTTTCTGATGATACGCAACTCTGTTGAAAATGGATAAATCTATAAACAAGGGATTGAATAGCGTTAAATTTTTAATACTTTTTGTTTCTAGTGGACATAAATCAGTGATGAGAACTCACGTTTGGCGGAGCAACATTTAGCGCTCTCCGGAGCTGTTCTCTCATATGGTCGGGGTTCTGCCAAATCACAACAAGCGTCAATGATCCCCAAAAATCCCCAAAATGTTCGTGTAACAGATTCAATTAATCACAAATCGCATCGGACATCGTTCAACGCCATAACTGAGGATATCCTACAACAAATGCACGCATAATTTGATATAAAATTCCGTTTTCCTTTTGCGAACAAAATATCACAAGTCAATCAAAAAGCCGCTTGGTGCGGTTTGGCTGAACCCCGACCATATAGACAAAGACAATTTGAATGTTTTCAGTTCCTGTCAAATGAAAAATGCTAACTGTTTTATGGTAATAAATAAAAAAAAACATTTTAATTCACCGAGTAGTGATACTGCCTTTCTCGCATTTAGTGAAGACACCAACCTTATATGGAGCTTATATGGTCCGATGTAGCAATTTCTTCATAACTTTTAAACGCAACGGTCAATCGTTATCAAATTCAATAGTGATCAACAAGGCTTTGTCCCCTGTCGAATAAAATTTGTTGCGAGAAAATCGGTTAAAGATTACTATACGAAAAGTTGTCTAATGTTTTTCTTAGATTTTGTGCACACACATACACACACATACACACACACATACACACACATACACACACACATACACACATACATACACACGGACAGACAGACATGTGCTCAGGTTATCGAGCTGAGTCGATTGGTATATAACACTATGGGTCTCTGAGGCTTCTATAAAAAGTTCGTTTTCGGAGTGAAATGATAGCCTTTCGGTGCCACTTTGTTGTACGAGAAAGGCAAAAAGTTATAACAAACGTTTCTTGCACGCCAATTTGTAAATATTGTCCATATATGGCCGATCTCCCATTTGACGTCGATTTGGGGCTTCTACTTCATTGGCATTACATCCCGCATCCTCGCAGCTTAGTGTTCATTAACCTTAGTAAGATGTTGGGGTCAATATGACCCAAAACGGAACTTCAAAGTAGAATAACTTTTTACCTGATAATCCGATCGTTCTGAAATTTCTTGACTTTTAATATTTTGTGGAAATGAAGCATCTGACATGAAAAAAGTATTTTAAGGTGCAACAGGAACGACCCCACAAAAAAAGTTACGAATAAGATGTTAGGGTCATATTGACCCAGAAATGTAAATGCTTATAAAACAGTCAAATTATAACCGAATTACAAAATTTATATACCGTTCGAAAGATTAACTCATCAATTTTGTGGCTAGGTGGTGATATGCTGATTCTGGAGACAATGGCCACCGGGAAACGACTTCCACGGAGACCTTGTCGGTCATATAAGGGGAGCATAAAAATCGCTCCATATATGCCATTCGATCGCTAATTTTTCATATATTCTCTTAAAACGGTAATGTATGGTCCATGAGAGGGCTTCCGACGAAAGTGGCCACTCCTGGTACATGCAAGGTGCCCCCGGGGAACCCGCAGGAGGGGACATTTCCGTTTTAGCACCAAAATATACCGTGCGGCGGCTCTGTCGTCATGATTTTCCACAAAATAGATAATAATGCGCTTGAAATCGATAAAAGACCACATTGGCCACTCCTGGTACATGCAAGGTGCCCCCGGGGAACCCGCAGGAGGGGACATTTCCGTTTTAGCACCAAAATATGCCGTGCGGCGGCTCTTTTGTCATGATTTTCCACCAATCAGATGGTTATGCGCTTGAAATCGATAAGTGACCACATTGGCCACTCCTGGTACATGCAAGGTGCCCCCGGGGAATCCGCAGGAGGGGACATTTCCGTTGTAGCACCAAAATATACCGTGCGGCGGCTCTGTCGTCATGATTTTCCACAAAATAGATGATAATGCGCTTGAAATCGATGAAAGACCACATTGGCCACTCCTGGTACATGCAAGGTGCCCCCGGGGTACCCGCAGGAGGGGAAATTTCCGTTTTAGCACCAAAATATGCCGTGCGGCGGCTCTTTTGTCATGATTCTCCACCAAACTGATGGTTATGCGCTTGAAATCGATAAATGATCACATTGGCCACTCCTGGTACATGCAAGGTGCCCCCGGGGAACCCACAGGAGGGGACATTCCCGTTTTAGCACCAAAATATGCCGTGCGGCAGCTCTGTCGTCATGATTTTCCACAAAATAGATGATAATGCGCTTGAAATCGATAAAAGACCACATTGGCCACTCCTGGTACATACAAGGTGCCCCCGGGGAACCCGCAGGAGGGGATATTTCCGTTTTAGCACCAAAAATATGCCGTGCGGTGGCTCTTTTGTCATGAGTTTCCACCAAACAGATGGTTATGCGCTTGAAATCGATAAATGACCACATTGGCCACTCCTGGTACATGCAAAGTGCCCCCGGGGAATCCGCAGGAGGGGACATTTCCGTTGTAGCACCAAAATATACCGTGCGGCAGCTCTGTCGTCATGATTTTCCACCAAACAGATGGTTATGCGCTTGAAATCGATAAATGACCACATTGACCACTGCTGGTACAAGCAAGGTGCCCCCGGGTATTCCGTATGAGAAGACATTTCCGCACCAAAATATGCCGTGCGGCGTCTCTTTCGTCATGATTTTCCACAAAATAGATGATTATGCGCTTGAAATCGATAAGTGACCACATTGGCAACGCCTGGAACCTATGAGGGGGGCCCAGGGAACCCGTAGAAGGGGACATTTCCATTTTTACACCAATATAAGCCGTGCGGCGGCTCTTTTGGTGTTTTCCCATCGAACAGATGGACGTGCGCTCGAAATCGATAAGTGACCACATTGGCTACATTTGAAACCTATGAGGCTCCCTCGGAGAATACGTAGAAGATGGCATTTCCATTTTTACACCAACATATGTCATGCGGCAGCTCTGTCGCCGTGATTTTCCTCCAAATAGGTGCCCTCGAAATCGATTATTGACATATTGTCCACCCTTAGAACCTATGAGGTGCCCCCGGGAGCCCGTAGAAGAGTACATTTTCATTTTAACACCAAAATATGCCGTGCGGTGGCTCTTTCTTTGTTATTTTCTACCAAACAGATGGTCATGTGCTTGGAGTTGATTAGTGATATTGTCTACTCTCGGAACCTTTGAGATGCCCTGCGAACCCGTAGGAGAAGACATTTTCATGGTTATATCAAATGTACTGTGCCGCTTGCGGCAGCTCTATCTTCGTCTATCATTGTCTACCCTGGCCACAAGTCTTCAAAAAGTTGGTTATGCGCTTGAAATTGTTCTTCATTTGAAATTGAGTATACTGAGTCAAATTAAAAAATAGTTTCTGGGCTACTGTGATGATTCCTTCGGACAGCTCTCCAAGGATTTTCTATTCCGCATCTCGATATTACCATTAGTCGATGGTTCCTTCAATATCGACTCATAGAAGTTTGAGGCTTTCACCGATCGCCGTGGACAATGATATGAAAACGCAACATTTTGATATAAAAAAAATCTCTCTTTCTGTGAGACTCCTGCGGGTACCTTGTAGGTTGTAGATATTAAGTTCAGAATGAATGACCTATTTGATAGAAAAAAAAACAAGATTAATCTACCTAGTGGTGATGGTGCCTTTATCGTTCGTTCAAAAGGGTTGAGAAATACATAAGAAAAGTCTAATATAACACTAATAGGTAGATAGCTCTTATTTTTCATATTTGTTTATTTGCATTTTAAAACTTTCTGCTGAACGCAACTTATTACAAGCCAATCGGATGAGCATAAGTGCCAGAAAAGTGATTTTCCCATGTAGCTGCTGAAATTAGTATTTTGGCCATAACTTCGTAGCCCATAGTCCGATCTGGCCAATTTTCAATAGGAAACAATGAGGCAGGATTTTCGTCGAATGCTATTTACTGCGAGCAATTCAGTTGAGGAAAAGTTCCTCAAAAGTGAGTTAGATTTTGTGTGCACAGACACTTTCAATAAATTCTTCATGGCACTCCACAATTACCGAAATTGGGCTTGGGGTTCCCCCGGGTTGATATTAGATTTCAAGAGCATTACCAACTATTTGATGGAAAATTATAGTGAAAGAGCCGCTGCACGGCATGTCTTTAAGGGCCGATTTCCACGTAAAGTTTTTTCACGCTGCTTGCACGCCGCGTTCACGCAAGGTACCCGGCATCAAATGGAGTAATGCACACGTAAACGTGTGCACGACTACATTTGATGCCGGATACCTTGCGTGGACGTGGCGTGCACGCAGCTTGAAAACACGCTACGTGGGCATCGGCCCTAAATAAGAGTAAGACTAAGAACAGAAATGTCCTCCCCTATGAGCTCCACGGCGGTACTTCATAGGCTCCAAAATGGAAAATATGGTCACTTATTCATTTCGGTATAAAAACGGAAATGTCACCATCTACGGGTTCCCCGTGGGCATCTCATGGGTTCCAAGAGTGGCCAATGTGGTCACTTATCGATTTCAAGCGCATAATCATCTATTTTGTGGAAAATCATGACGAAAGAGCCGCCGCACGACATATTTCGGTGTTAAACGGAAATGTCATCTTCTACGTGTTCTCCGAGGGAGCCTCATAGGTTTCAAATGTAGCCAATGTGGTTCAAGAGTGGCCAATGTGATCACTTATTGATTTCGAGCGAATAACCATCTCTTTGGTGGGAAAACACACCAAAAGAGCCGCCGCTCGGCATATTTCGGTGTTAAAACGGAAATATCCCATTCTACGGGTTCCCTGGGGGACCCCTGGTAGACTCCAAGAGCGGCCAATGTGGTCAATTATCGATTTCAAGCGCATAATCATCTATTTTGTCCCCCTGTCATAAGACGAGTTTATACAATCCCATTGAATTCCACCACTTAATTGTATCTGGACAGATACGTATTTCGACCTCAAAAGTGGCCGTCTTCAGTGTCTCGTACTTGACTCGACTCGACTCGAAAGTCGAGTCAAGTACGAGACACTGAAGACGGCCTTACTTTTGAGGTCGAAATACGTATCTGTCCAGATACAATTAAGTGGTGGAATTCAATGGGATTGTATAAACTCGTCTTATGACAGGTGAAAACATTCCACTAAAAAGCTCAAAATAATTTTCTTATCTATTTTGTGGAAAATCATGACGAAAGAGCTGCCGCACGGCATATTTTGTTGTTAAAATGGAAATATCCTCTTTTACGGATTCCTCGAGGGCACCGCATAGGCTCCAAGAGTGGCCAATGTGGTCACTTATCGATTTCGAGCGCATAATCATCTATTTTGTGGAAAATCATGATGAAAGAGCCGCAGCACCGCACATGTTGGTGCCAGAACGGAAATGTCCTCTCCTACGGGTTCCCTGGGGGCACCTTGCATATACAAGGAGTGGCCAATGTGATCATTTATCGATTTCAAGCGCATGACCATCTGTTTGGTGGAAAATCATGATAAAAGAGCCGCCACACGACATATTTTGGTGTTAAAACGGAAATGTCCCCTTTTACGGGTTTCCCGAGGGCACCTCATAGGCTCCAAGAGTGGCCAATGTGGCCAATTATCGATTTCGAGCGCATTATCATCTATTTTGTGGAAAATCATGACGAATGAGAAACCGCATGGCATATTTTGGAGTTTAAACGGAAATATTCCTTTCTACGGGTTCCCCAAGGGCACCTCATAGGTTTCAAGAGTGGCCAATGTGGTCAATTATCGATTTCGAGCACATAATCATCTATTTTGTGGAAAACCATGACGAAAGAGCTATCGCACGACATATTTTGGTATTAAAACGGAAATGTCCCCTTTTACGGGTTCCACGGGGGCACCTCATAGGCTCCAAGAGTGGCCAATGTGGTCACTTAGCGATTTCAAGCGCATTATCATATATTTTGTGGAAAATCATGACGACAGAGCCGCCGCACAGTATATTTTGGTGCTAAAACGGAAATGTCCCTTCCTGTGGGTTCCTCGGGGGCACCTTGCATGTACCAGGAATGGCCACTTTCATCAGAAGCCCTCTCATGGACCATACATTACCGTTTTAAGAGAACCTATGAAGAATTAGCGATCGAATGGCATATATAGAGCGATTTTTATGTTCCTTATATGACCGACAAGGTCCCTCGGTAGTCGTTTCCGGTGCCATTGTCTCCAGAACCAGCTATATCACACATAGCCACAAAATTGATGAGTTTATCTTTCGAACGGTATATAAACTTTGCAATTCGGTTATAATTTGACTGTTTTATAAGCATTTACATTTCTGGGTCAATATGACCCCAACATCTTATTCGTAAGTTTTTCTAATATCCGAAGAAGGTTAAGCACCTCCACAGTGATTTATCGAGGTTTCTAAGCCAAGTTACCATTCTGCATTCGTATACCATGAGGCTAACACGCTAACAGCTGAATGTCTTTAAAGTTGAGCAGAAATCAGCAAGTCCAACAGCAAATTTTATCGGTAGCCATGTGCACATCAACACACGTCACAATATTTTGCACACCAATGACATACCTATTTTATGAAAGAGCCTATGAAAAGATGAGAGCAGGTAATAGAAATTCATCTATATCATATGAAATACAAAATAGTCTTTTGAAATCATTGAAAATTGTTTCATAAGTGGTGTATTCTGGGAATCTGTGTTATTTCCTCAGTGTACGATAAGTTTCAATCAAACCATCAAACGTAGTTCGTGAATACTCCTAATGCGTACTATTGATACTGGTACCTCTTATTCCTACTGGAAGCGATCGCGGTACTGGAAATTTTAATAAAGATCGTGTAACCACTTAGGTGGCCGTGTCAGATCAGTTTTTCTGTGATTTCATCCGCTAACAATTGAACGGTTCCAAGAGGCCTGAGCCCCTTCCAAGAGGCTCGGAAGCCTCCTTCCAAGAGGCTGAAGCCCCCAAGAGGCTCGAAGCTCCTTCCAAGAGGCCTCGAAGCCCCTTCCAAGAGGCTCAGCCTCCACAGGCCTGGAAGCCTCCTCCAAGAGGCCCGAAGCTCCTTCCAAGAGGCCTCAAGTCCTCCAAGAGGCCTCGGAAGCTCCTTCCAAGGGCCTCGAAGCCCTCCAAGGCCTCGGAAGCCCCTCCAAGAGGCTCGGAAGCCCCTTCCAAGAGGCCTGGAAGCCTCCTCCAAGAGGCCTGAAAGCCCTCCAAGAGGCTCCGAGCCTCCTTCCAAGAGGCCTGAAGCCTTCTCCAAGAGGCCTCGGAAGCCCTTCCAAGAGGCCTCGGAAGCCTCCTCCAAGGGCCTAGCCTCCTCCAAGAGGCCCGGAGCCCTCCAAGAGGCTGAAGCCTCCTCCAAGAGGCCTCGGAGCCTCCTCCAAGAGGCCCGGCCTCCCTTCCAAGAGGCCCGAGGCCTCCAAGAGCCGAGGCCTCTTCCAAGAGGCTCGGAAGCCTCCTCCAAGAGGCCTGAAGTCCCTCCTCCAAGAGGCCTGAAGCCTCCTTCCAAGAGGCCTGAAGCCCTCCTTCCAAGAGGCCTGAAGCCCCCCAAGAGGCCTGAAGCCTTCCAAGAGGCTCGAGCTCCTTCCAAGAGGCCGGAAGCTCCAAAGGCCTGAAGCCTCATTCCAATAGAGTCCTCGAGCCGAGTCAAATACGAGACACTGAAGACGCCCTTCCTGTTGAGGTCGAAATACGTATCTGTTAAAGGTACAATGAAGTAAGATAGTTAATTTAAATTTTTCTTGGATACAGGTTCTGCGCGATAATCTTTTCTCTGTTCTGGTATTTAGTAGGACCCGAGCAAAGCTTGAGAGCAAATCGATATCTTGTTTTGATGTTGTGAAATCGCCGATTATGATTACTTAATTTGATATCTTTTTGATCGATTTAACAGTTAAAATAACAAAACGTATAGCAGAAAAATCTTACTGTGACACAAATCGAAAACAATTCCTGCTATCGATGAGAGCAAGTCGAAAACAACTCTGATATCGGTTTCGATAATAAAATAAGTACACCCAGGTTTTTTTACGCGGTTGAATTCATTAATTCTCGGTTAACCTGAACTTTACAGCTTTGTAAATACCCCTGAATTTTCTTTGATTTTTGTGAATTTTTCGTGGGTTAACTCATTGTTTCATTGACGCTGAAGGTCTTAAACGACCAAAAGCAATACGTAACCGGAACGAAGCATACTGAT